>NC_084741.1:73455559-73640559 GCF_033978785.1 Entelurus aequoreus | reverse complement strand
TGGCCCGGCTGCACCAAATGATAATATAAATACATTTAATAAAGTCAAATACAAATAAGGCAACAAGAGAAGTATCCTACACTCCTCTTTTGTAAAGTAAATGTGAACAGCCGATATGTGCATCTACATCAACTATATGATTTGCCTGAAAAGCTGGACAGGACAAAAAAATATATATATATATGTCTATTTGTGGCGGACGTAATTCTTTCATGGCGGGCCGCGACAAATAAATGAATGTGTGGGAAACACTGCCATTATAGCACACAAGCTAGACCAGGGGTCACCAACGCGGTGCCCGCGGGCACCAGGTAGCCCGTAAGGACCAGATGAGTAGCCCGCTGGCCTGTTCTAAAAATAGCTCAAATAGCAGCACTTACCAGTGAGCTGCCTCTATTTTTTAAATTGTATTTATTTACTAGCAAGCTGGTCTCGCTTTGCCCGACATTTTTTAATTCTATTTTAAAGCCTTGGTCTTCACTTGTTTAAATAAATTCATTACATTTTCTATTTTGCTTCTTATAACTTTCAGAAAGACAATTTTAGAGAAAAAATACAACCTTAAAAATGATTTTAGGATTTTTAAACACATGTACCTTTTTACCTTTTAAATTCCTTCCTCTTCTTTCCTGACAATTTAAATCAATGTTTCAAGTAATTTTTTTTTTTTTATTGTAAAGAATAATAAATACATTTTAATTTAATTCTTCATTTTAGCTTCTGTTTTTTCGACGAAGAATATTTGTGAAATATTTCTTCAAACTTATTATGATTAAAATTCAAAAAAATATTCTGGCAAATCTAGAAAATCTGTAGAATCAAATTTAAATCTTATTTCAAAGTCTTTTGAATTTATTTTAAAATTTTTGTTCTGGAAAATCTGGAAGAAATAATGATTTGTCTTTGTTAGAAATATAGCTTGGTCCAATTTGTTATATATTCTAACAAAGTGCAGATTGTATTTTAACCTATTTAAAACATGTCATCAAAATTCTAAAATTAATCTTAATCAGGAAAAATTACTAATGATGTTCCATAAATTATTTTATTAATTTTTTCAAAAAGATTCGAATTAGCTAGTTTTTCTCTTCTTTTTTTCGGTTGAATTTTGAATTTTAAAGAGTCGAAATTGAAGATAAACTATGTTTCAAAATTTAATTGTCATTTTTTTCGTGTTTTCTCCTCTTTTAAACCGTTCAAGTAAGTGTAAATATCATTAATTATTAATAATAACATAGAGTTAAAGGTAAATTGAGCAAATTGGCTATTTCTGGCAATTTATTGAAGTGTGTATCAAACTGGTAGCCCTTCGCATTAATCACTACCCAAGAAGTAGCTCTTGCTTTCAAAAAAGTTGGTGACCCCTGAGCTAGACCTTAATTAAGCAATACTGCAGTCTAAACACCACATTAGTTGCATATTACTTACACATACAAGTCTCCAAGGAAGAAGCTTATTAGAGATATCCAGTAACAAATGTGTCCACATGTTGACATTTACTGTCATCAGCATAACTTACTGCATTGTTGTGGCCAAAAAAAATAAAATAAAAATGTCAGCCATATTCAGTGTGCGGAAAAAAGTACTTTCCAATGTGTGTTTAATTGTATTAAAACCACAACATATTTTTAGAGGAAACAAAATGATACTAAAACCGAGGCACCGCTGTATACTAACTTCAGTGCAACTGGATTGTTGCTGCACCTTGATTGGCTGATGGGACCTCACCGTTTGCCGTTATAGCACTTCCTGTCGGTATGATGCAGCTATTTGCCTCCCCCATTTTGTGTGGATTGAGTGGTGAATTGCTAGGTGTTGTTTTTTTTAAGTGGGCGATGAGCCGTGACCTCATGCAACTCTTTTGAATGCCGATTTCTCAGAATTGTCTGCAATGAGACAAGGCGTATAAGAACATTTCTAGGAACTGAACTTATGTGAAGGTCCACTTGTGTACTCTAAATCTCTGACAAGAACACTGTTTTATTTATTTAAAACAAAAACAACAAAAAAGGCAGGTGGTGGAGTTCCTCAGCAACGAAGGTCACATCTTTTCCACCATCGATGAAGACCACTTCAAGTCGACAGACTGCGATGAGTAGAGGCCCCGCCTCCTCGAAGACACTTTGTTTTGATCATTGTACTTTTTTTTTTTTTTTTTTAAAGACCATTTGTGTCCTTGTACCTGGAAATAAACAAATGCTATTATGTTGTCTACTCTCAACTCCGGTCTCGTTTATCACACAATATTTACCACCCTTACAATCACCCTGTTTCCATGGTAACATCCACGGTGCCTGTCAAGAAGGTATGTAACCGTGCTACATGTTTTGACTTTCCTTTTCCCCCCTTACTACTGCTTGCAGGCCGAGTGGGACCCACTGGCATCTTTAGTTTGGCTGTTCAAAAAAGAAATCTGACCCCTAGGGTGTTTCTAACTTAATTATGATCATCTGAATGCTGCATAATTGTCATTGTGAATTGTGCTTTGGAGAATGGCTAGCACCGCATTTACTTATATGACCCAATCGGAACAACCTTTCCTACTCATGGCGCAAAAAAAAAATGCAACCAACACAAAAAGTCAACACACGTTTATACATAACACAACCTGCTCACTGAACATTGTCGATATTATGAAAAATGTTCAAATTTACACACTTAAAACCATCACAATGCATGATGGGAAAAATGCAATACACTCCACACTTGTCCATGTTTGGCGCATTTTGGCTGCTTGATATTTTTGATTGATTACAGAACTTCAAGGAGGTCATCACGGAAGTAAACAAGGTAGGAATTAACTTTCCCATACTCTTGATATCCAATTATATATCCATTATTATAATATAATATACACACGTGTGTGTGTGTGTATGTATGTATGTGTATATATATATATATATATATGTATGTATGTATGTATGTATGTATGTATGTATGTGGGAAAAAAATCACAAGACTATTTCTCTACAGGCCTGTTTCATGAGGGGTTTACCTCAATCCTCAGGAGAATCTCTTGAGTATTGAGGTAAACCCCTCATGAAACAGACCTGTAGAGATGAAATAGTCATGTGATTTTTTTCCCACACACATACATATTACGCTCTACCACGGTATCGAGCACTATTTTTTGGATAATCTCATTAAGACATATATATATATATATATATATATATATATATATATATATATATATATATATATACAGTCGTGGTCAAAAGTTTACATACACTTGTAAAGAACATCATGTGATGGCTGTCTTGAGTTTCCAATAATTTCTACAACTCTTATTTTTTTGTGATGTAGTGATTGGAGCACATACTTGTTGGTCACAAAAAACATTCATAAAGTTTGGTTCTTTTATGAATGTATTATGGCTCTACTGAAAATGTAGTAAGCTGCTTTGAAATGGCTCCAAGTGACTTTCCTGACTTGTTCAAGTCAATTATTAGTTTTTTTCAGATCTCTGCTAACTTCCTTTGGCTTTCCCATTGTCGCGTTTGTTACCGAGTGTAACGACTGCATCACATGGGCCCTATTTAATTTCATTTGATTGTAACTTTTCTACATCACCAAAATTGATCATTTATGTTGCTGTATGTATACCAGTATTTAGTGTAATATCGGTATACCACCCAGTCCTAGAATGAAGCGATTGTACTCGGACCACTTTGTCTCAATCTAAAGGTTTGCAAACCGAAAAGTTTGTAACTATATACCGCTTTCTAAAATATACCAGTATTTAGTGTAATACCTGTATACCACCCAGTTCTAGAATGAAGCGATCGTATACCGACAAATTTGTCTCAATCTAAAGGTTTGCACACCGAAATGTTCGCAAATAGAAGGGTTTGTAAATATATACCGCTTTCTAAAACATACCGGTATTATACTTAATACCGGTATACCAGCCAACCCTATAATGAAACGATTGTATACCGACAAATTTGTCTCAATCTAAAGGTTTGCACACAGAAATGTTCGCAAATAGAAGGGTTTGTAAATATATACCGCTTTCTAATACATTGATTGATTGATTGATTGAGACTTTTATTAGTAGTTTGCACAGTGAAGTACATATTCCGTACAATTGACCACTAAATGGTAACACCCGAATAAGTTTTTCAACTTGTTTAAGTCGGGGTCCACTTAAATTGATTCATGATACAGATATATACTATCATATATACTATCATCATAATACAGTCATCACACAAGAAAATCACATTGAATTATTTACATTATTTACAATCAGGAGTGTGGAGGGGGGGTGGGGGGGGGGGATATGGACATCAAGTAGTGGACATAGAGAGAGAGAGAGAGAGAGAGAGAGAGATCAGAAGGCATAAGAAAAAGAATCTGCATTTGATTGTTTACATTTGATTATTAGCAATCCGGGGAGGGTGTTAGTTTAGGGTTGTAGCTGCCTGGAGGTGAACTTTTATAGCGGTTTTGAAGGAGGATAGAGATGCCCTTTCTTTTATACCTGTTGGGAGCGCATTCCACATTGATGTGGCATAGAAAGAGAATGAGTTAAGACCTTTGTTAGTTCGGAATCTGGGTTTAACGTGGTTAGTGGAGCACCCCCTGGTGTTGTGGTTATGGCGGTCATTTACGTTAAGGAAGTAGTTTGACATGTACTTCGGTATCAGGGAGGTGTAGCGGATTTTATAGACTAGGCTCAGTGCAAGTTGTTTAACTCTGTCCTCCACCTTGAGCCAGCCCACTTTAGAGAAGTGGGTAGGAGTGAGGTGGGATCTGGGGTGGAGGTCTAGAAGTAACCTGACTAGCTTGTTCTGGGATGTTTGGAGTTTAGATTTGAGGGTTTTGGAGGTGCTAGGGTACCAGGAGGTGCATGCGTAATCGAAAAAGGGTTGAACGAGAGTTCCCGCCAGAATCCTCAAGGTGCTTTTGTTGACCAGAGAGGAAATTCTGTAGAGAAATCTCGTTCGTTGGTTAACCTTTTTGATTACCTTGGTTGCCATTTTATCACAGGAAAGGTTAGCCTCTAGAATGGAACCTAGGTAGGTGACCTCATCTTTCCTGGTGATGACACTGTCACCTACTTTTATGGTGAAGTGATTGACTCTCTTAAGTTTGATGTGGGACCCAAACAGGATGGATTCTGTTTTACCCAAGTGGATGGATAGCTTGTTGTCAGCGAGCCAGGTGCAAGTTCTACAGAGCTCAGCACTGAGGATTTTCTCCACCTGTGACTTGTCCTTGCCGGATACCAGCAGGGCAGAGTCATCCGCAAACAAAAACAATTCACAGTCACATGCCGATGACATGTCGTTTATGTATATTAGGAACAGTAAAGGTCCCAATATACTGCCTTGGGGGACTCCACAGCTCACCGAGAGGGGGGGGGGGACACGGTGCCGTTCACCTCTACCACCTGCTCCCTCCCCTCCAAGTAAGACTGCATCCAGCTCCAAGAGGTTTTGTTAAATCCGATTGCTCTGAGCTTATCCAACAGTATATCCATACCGGTATTATACTTAATACCGGTATACCAGCCAACCCTATAATGAAACGATCATATACCGACAAATTTGTCTCAATCTAAAGGTTTGCAAACCGAAAAGTTTGTACATTTATACCGCTTTCTAAAATATACCAGTATTATACTTAATACCGGTATACCACCCAACCCTAGAATGAAGCGATCGTACACCGACAAATTTGTCTCAATCTAAAGGTTTGCAAACCGAAAAGTTTGTAACTATATACCGCTTTCTAAAATATACCAGTATACCACGCAACCTTAGATTGAAGCGATCATATACTGAGAAATTTGTCTCAATTTAAGGGTTTGCAAACCGAAAAGTTTGTAAATATATACCGCTTTCTAAAATATACAGAGTATTTAGTGTAATACCAGTATGCCACCCAGCCCTAGAATGAAGCGATCGTAAGCCGACAAATTTGTCTCAATATAAAGTTTTGCAAACCGAAAAGTTCGCAAATAGAGGGGTTTGTAAATATATACCGCTTTCTAAAATATACGGTATACCACCCAACCCTAGAATGAAGCGATAATATACCGAGAAATTTGTCTCAATCCAAAGATTTGCCAACCGAAAAGTTTGTAAATATATACCGCTTTCAAAAATATACCAGTATTTAGTGTAATACCGGTTTACCACCCAGCCCTAGAATGAAGCAATCGTACACCGACAAATTTGTCTCAATCTAAAGGTTTGCAAACTGAAAAGTTTGCAAATAGAGGGGTCTGTAAATATATACCGCTTTCTAAAATATACGGTATACCACCCAACCCTAAAATGAAGCGATAATATACAGAGAAATTTGTCTCAATCCAAAGATTTGCCAACCGAAAAGTTTGTAAATATATACCGCTTTCAAAAATATACCAGTATTTAGTGTAATACCGGTTTACCACCCAGCCCTAGAATGAAGCAATCGTACACCGACAAATTTGTCTCAATCTAAAGGTTTGCAAACCGAAAAGTTCGCAAATAGAGGGGTTTGTAAATATATACAGCTTTCTAAAATATACCGGTATACCACACAACCTTAGATTTAAGCGATCATATACTGAGAAATTTGTCTCAATTTAAGGGTTTGCAAACCGAAAAGTTCGCAAATAAAGGGGTCTGTAAATATATACTGCTTTCTAAAATATACGGTATACCACACAACCCTAGAATGAAGCGATAATATACCGAGAAATTTGTCTCAATCCAAAGATTTGCCAACCGAAAAGTTTGTAAATATATACCGCTTTCTAAAATATACCAGTATTTAGTGTAATACCGGTATACCACCCAGCCCTAGAATGAAGCGATCGTACACCGACAAATGTGTCTCAATCTAAAGGTTTGCAAACCGAAAAGTTTGCAAATAGAGGGGTTTGTAAATATATACCACTTTCTAAAATATACCGGTATACCACGCAACCTTAGATTTAAGCGATCATATACTGAGAAATTTGTCTCAATTTAAGGGTTTGCAAACAGAAAAGTTTGTAAATATATACCGCTTTCTAAAATATACCAGTATTTAGTGTAATACCGGTATACCACCCAGCCCTAGAATGAAGCGATCGTACACCGACAAATTTGTCTCAATCTAAAGGTTTGCAAACCGAAAAGTTCGCAAATAGAGGGGTTTGTAAATATATACCGCTTTCTAAAATATACGGTATACCAACCAACCCTAGAATGAAGCGATAATATACGGAGAAATTTGTCTCAATCCAAAGATTTGCCAACCGAAAAGTTTGTAAATATATACCGCTTTCTAAAATATACCAGTATTTAGTTTAATACCGGTATACCACCCAGCCCTAGTATGAAGCGATCGTACACCGACAAATGTGTCTCAATCTAAAGGTTTGCAAACCGAAAAGTTCGTAAATTGAGGGGTTTGTAAATATATACCGCTTTCTAAAATATACCGTGTATTGAGTATAATACCGGTATAACACCCAACCCTAGAAGGAAGCGATCGTATACCGACAAATTTGTCTCAATGTAAAGGTTTGCAAACCAAAACGTTTGTAAAAGTTTGGGACAGCGTGGCGAAGTTGGTAGAGTGGCCGTGCCAGCAATCGGAGGGTTGCTTGTTACTGGGGTTCAATCCCCACCTTTTACCATCCTAGTCACGTCCGTTGTGTCCTTGGGCAAGACACTTCACCCTTGCTCCTGATGGATGCTGGTTAGCGCCTTGCATGGCAGCTCCCTCCATCAGTGTGTGAATGTGTGTGTGAATGTGTGTGTGAATGTGTGTGTGAATGTGTGTGTGAATGTGTGTGTGAATGGAAATACTGTCAAAGCGCTTTGAGTACCTTGAAGGTAGAAAAGCGCTATACAAGTATAACCCATTTATCATTTATAAATATATACCGCTTTCTAAAATATACCAGTATTTAGTGTAATACCGGTTTACCACCCAGCCTTAGAATGAAGCGATCGTACACGGATAAATTTGTCTCAATCTAAAGGTTTGCAAACCGTAAAGTTCGCAAATAGCGGGGTTTGTAAATCGAGGTTCCACTGTCGTTGTATGGCATCTGTGGTTTGCTAAGATATTCTGCGATGTGTTATCCAACATGTCCGTCTTTTATTGATTTTCTCAGCAGAATTGCAGTTTTTAGCTAAGAGCTCCAGTTTTGTGTGTAATTATTCTTGCACAAAAAATGTTTCGGCACTGCGTTGTCAGTTGGCAGCCGCATTCTTCTGGACTTTATTTAGGATCCCCGCGATCAGGTCCTCAACTTGCTCGTAGTCTTCTGCCGTGTGCTCTGGTGACTCTGCGAAGAGAACAACACTGTAACACTGCACAATATCGGTAACCCTAAGAGGATAGGTTGTCCTCACCTTCAACCAGAGTGCCCTGCTTTGAGTAAGTGTTGGGCAGTGCCCTTGCAGGCAGGGTCTGAGCTGCCGAGTACCTGCGCGGTGTGGCTGGCAGCTGTTTGTCTGCGATAGTTGGTCGGAAAGCCTAAGAGGAAGTGAAATGTGTGTGATTATGAATGCAGTGTTAGCCACAACAGCATGTGGAAGGGATGTGTCTGGTTCTCATGGTGAGACATACTTACTGGTGGCGGCAGTGAAAAGCTTTTGCTTCTTAAGGTCAAGCTACCAAACTTTTTGCTTGGCGTGCTTTGAGTCGCTTTCGGCGGCCTTGTGGTCAAGTCAGACAGACTTCCTTTTGGGGGTCTGGGCGGAGGTCTTGCACTCGTCATGCTCTCTTTATGGAACTGGTATAAGAACCTGTCCGTCACCTCGGTAACACTCTCCACGCGGCACTCGGGGGTCTGGTCTGCGGCCCACGGGAGGGCGTGCTGGGTTTTACAGACGGACATGGATATCCTCTGGACGGGGATCTCAAAGCAGAGCTCCGGCTTGTGCAACAAGCTCGCCAATATGGTGGGCTCCAGCGTGGCCCCCTCTATGCGGAGACAGTTAAAGCCCACAAGAGGGTCGGCCACCAGCTCCGGATCCCGACTCACGGCTTTAACATCCAGCGGCAACTTGAACAACCTGTCCAAGTCTTGCAGTTTGTACTTTTTGTTGTCGCTGAGTACCTCCACAAAGTGTCCTTGCATGTACAAAGGCAGGAAAACTTCATCGTCCTCATCTGCTTCATCCACATCTTGGAGGCGCCTGCAAACGAGAGCTTCCACCGACCGCCTCTCAGTTTGTCCGCATGGAAGCTGGACTTCTTGACAGCCAACCACCTCCAGCTGCTCCCCGACATTGAGCCCAGGAAGTCCTTCCTCCTCAACTTCCTCACAGTTCCTCGTGACCAACAGCCTCAACCCTGATGTTTGTGAAGAGCTGGCCGCGTGGATCTCGTAGGCAGAATCGAACCCTCTGGGACGCCTACGGAATTGTCCACCGTACTGTTTCGAGACCAGAAAGTACTGCTGCGACTTTTGGCTTTTCACGCTGGACATCATGAACATTGCTGAGGTTCTCTTTCTGTGGAAAATCAACAGAGTCTCCTTCTGGAGAAGCCGCAGCCATTCGCAATTCAACATAGGAAGCTTCTCTGGCCCCTCCAGGACCTCCACGACGACCGGGAAGGATTCTTCAGGCTGGGAATGGACTTCCGTGAGACTGAGAGGGGAGACAAAGTTGACCTCCTTGCACACGTCGGTGATGTCCACCACGTCCACCTCTAAGCTGGACGAGAACCTCAGCACGTTCTTCCTCACTGTGCACAGGATGGGAGGAAAACCAAGGATGAAAGATTCGTAGATGAGGAACGTTACAGTGAAGGACTTGAGAGGCAGTGATGGACGTATCTTTTTTCGCTCTGACCGTAACTTAGGTACAAGCTGGCTCATTGGATTCCACACTCTCTCCTTTTTCTATTGTAGATCACAGATTTGTCTTTTAAACCACCTCAGATACTATATCCTCTTGAAAATGAGAGTCGAGAACGCGAAATGGACATTCACAGTGACTGAACATGTAAATACACGATTAATAATATTCAGCTTTGCGAAGCTAAAAAAATAGAAGCTAACCTAGCAACGTAGCCAACGTGATAGCATAGCAGTCTCAAATGCAGATAGAAACTAAATAAATAAAAAACCTGACTGGATGGATAGACAGAAGATCAAAAATACTATTAAACCATGAACATGTAAATACACGATTAATAATATTCAGCTTTTCGAAGCTAAAAAAATAGAAGCTAACCTAACTATGTAGCCAACGTGATAGCATAGAAGTCTCAAATGCAGATAGAAACTAAATTTAAAAAACCCTGACTGGATGGATAGACAGAAGATCAAAAATACTATTAAACCATGAACATGTAAATACACGATTAATAATATTCAGCTTTTCGAAGCTAAAAAAAATAGAAGCTAACCTAGCTACGTAGCCAACGTGATGGCATCAGTCTCAAATGCAGATAGAAACTAAATTTAAAAAAACCCTGACTGGATGGATAGACAGAAGATCAACAATACTATTAAACCATGAACATGTAAATACACGATTAATAATATTCAGCTTGGCAAAGCTAAAAAAACAGAAGCTAACTTAGATGCGGCGGCGGGCTTACTCACTGTAGTGCGTCTGCTATCCTGCTCAAAACACCACACAACCTCCTGGTGTTGGTGTTGCTGTAGTCCGCCGCTCCACCGATCCCACCTACAACTTTCTTATTTGCAGCCTCCATTGTCCATTAAACAAATTGCAAAAGATTCACCAACACAGATGTCCAGAATACTGTGGGATTTTGTCGAAGAAAACAAGTATTTGAATTGGGTCCAAACACTACCCTTGACCTCGTGACGTCACGCACATACGTCATCATACCGCAACGTTTTCAAGCGGAAGTTTCCTGGGAAGTTTAAAATGTCACTTTATAAGTTAACCCGGCCGTATTGGCATGTGTTGCAATGTTAAGATTTCATCATTGATATATAAACTATCAGACTGCGTGGCCGGTAATAGTGGGTTTCAGTAGGCCTTTAAGGTAAGGGATTGGGGATGCAAGGATTACCGTTATAATGATGAAAAAGGCCATAAAATTACGTATTATCACTCGAAATTATCGTAAAACCGTGACCGATTACCTCACTCTGAAAAACTCCCTGTGATACCGCTCATTTTCTCGAGAAGCAGCTAGCATGTTAATTGCTAGCTTGCTTAAATGCTAACATAGTCCTCGCCATTGCCGGGTCTGAATTGGCTGTCAAAGTGTACCAACACGTCATCATCCTTCTACTCATCATCATTCATCGGCGGTCACTCGAACGAGTATGACGATCCTCCTAGTAGGGGGTGTATCCCTTTATGGAGGATGCCTGTGCGTGACTTAGTTTAACGTGGGGAGACTGGTGCACTGACAGTCACCACACCATCCTTGACAGAATCGAGTCAGGGTCCATTGGCATGGAGTCCAAGACGACTGGGGACCCTTTTCTGCTGCAGCCTTCTTCCGCCATCGCAGCCGTTGTGGTAATTCTTAAATCTACTGTCTTCCGCCTGCTCCACCATTGAGGTCTTCACCGTATCCCTGGCTAGGGGGCAGTCAGGTACTAGGCCAAGGGCAACCTGGGGTAACAGTAGTAAAGGGGTTAACCTCCTAGTTAACCTCCTAGTGCCCCAAGACCCCATAGAGGAGCCTCCACTGCTGGATGCACTTTAACGTCACGCCCAGGACACTTCCTTCTACTATCCAGGTGAGAGGCATGATTTATGATCTACAAACCCCGTTTCCATCTGAGTTGGGAAATGGTGTTAGATGTAAATATAAACGGAATACAATGATTTGCAAATCCTTTTCAAGCCATATTCAGTTGAATATGCTACAAAGACAACATATTTCATGTTCAAACTCATAAACTTTTTTATTTTTTTTGCAAATAATAATTAACTTAGAATTTCATGGCTGCAACACGTGCTAAAGTAGTTGGGAAAGGGCATGTTCACCACTGTGTTACATGGCCTTTCCTTTGAACAACACTCAGTAAAGGTTTGGGAAGTGAGGAGACACATTTTTGAAGTGGAATTCTTTCCCATTCTTGCTTGATGTACAGCTTAAGTTGTTCAACAGTCCGGGGGTCTCCCTTCTCACATTGCAGGTGCCACACATTTTCAATGGGAGACAGGTCTGGACTACAGGCAGGCCAGTCTAGTACCCGCACTCTTTTACTATGAAGCCACGTTGATGTAACACGTGGCTTGGCATTGTCTTGCTGAAATAAGCAGGGGCGTCCATGGTAACGTTGCTTGTATGGCAACATATGTTGCTCCAAAAGCTGTATGTACCTTTCAGCATTAATGGTGCCTTCACAGATGTGTAAGTTACCCATGTCTTGGCCACTAATACACCCCCATACCATCACACATGCTGACTTTTACACTTTGCGCCTATAACAATCCAGATGGTTCTTTTCCTCTTTGGTCCGGAGGACACGACGTCCACAGTTTCCAAAAACAATTTGAAATTTGGACTCGTTAAACCACAGAACACTTTTCCACTTTGTATCATCTTAGATGAGCTCAGGCCCAGCGAAGCAGACTGCGTTTCTGGGTGTTGTTGATAAACGGTTTTCACCTTGCATAGGAGAGTTTTAACTTGCACTTACAGATGTAGCGACCAACTGTAGTTACTGACAGTGGGTTTCTGAAGTGTTCCTGAGCCCATGTGGTGATATCCTTTACACACTGATGTCACTTGTTGATGCAGTACAGCCTGAGGGATGGAAGGTCACGGGCTTAGCTGCTTACCTGCAGTGATTTCTCCACATTCTCTGAACCCTTTGATGATATTACGGAGCGTAGATGGTGAAATCCCTCAATTCCTTGCAATAGCTGCTTGAGAAAGGTTGTTCTTAAACTGTTCAACAATTTGTTCACACATTTGTTGACAAAGTGGTGACCCTCGCCCCATCCTTGTTTGTGAATGACTGAGCATTTCATGGAATCTACTTTTATAGCCAATCATGGCACCCACCTGTTCCCAATTAGCCTGTTCACCTGTGGGATGTTCCAAATAAGTGTTTGATGAGCATTCCTCAACTTTATCAGTATTTATTGCCACCTTTCCCAACTTCTTTGTCACGTGTTGCTGCCATCAAATTATAAAGTTAATGATTATTTGCAACAAAAAAAAATGTTTATGAGTTTGAACATGAAATATGTTGTCTTTGTAGCATATTCAACTGAATATGGCTTGAAAAGGATTTGCAAATCATTGTATTCCGTTTATATTTACATCTAACACCATTTCCCAACTCATATGGAAACGGGGTTTGTACAATAAACTTCCAGGGAGCAAAGGAAGGAAGGAAGGAAACATCTCGCCAGTCGATCATGTTGAAATTGTACACAGGCTTGTGATCACCGCGCCGCTATAAATAGTTTGTCTGCGTTAGCACTTATAATAACAATATCGCTAATACTTGGTTAATATTCAAGTCACGAAATGTAAATAGAGTATTGTTATTGATTGGGTTTTGTGGTCGGATTATAGGACCTCCCTTTGACTACGCTTTAAGTGGACTTTTATTTACGAGTTAGAATGCATTAAAAAAAACATACATGCGTCGTCATGTCTTTCATTAAGATTGTGAACCACAGGCAACATTTTTAAAAAAAAGTGCAGTTCCCCTTTAATGGTACTTGCACTACAACTGTAGTTAGTGTGTGTTTACTTGCACTACAACTGTAGTTAGTGTGTTTACTTGCACTACAACTGTAGTTAGTGTGTGTTTACTTGCACTACAACTGTAGTTAGTGTGTGTTTACTTGCACTACAACTGTAGTTAGTGTGTTTACTTGCACTACAACTGTAGTTAGTGTGTGTTTACTTGCACTACAACTGTAGTTAGTGTGTGTTTACTTGCACTACAACTGTAGTTAGTGTGTGTTTACTTGCACTACAACTGTAGTTAGTGTGTTTACTTGCACTACAACTGTAGTTAGTGTGTGTTTACTTGCACTACAACTGTAGTTAGTGTGTGTTTACTTGCACTACAACTGTAGTTAGTGTGTGTTTACTTGCACTACAACTGTAGTTAGTGTGTGTTTACTTGCACCACAACTGTAGTTAGTGTGTGTTTACTTGCACTACAACTGTAGTTAGTGTGTGTTTACTTGCACTACAACTGTAGTTAGTGTGTGTTTACTTGCACTACAACTGTAGTTAGTGTGTGTTTACTTGCACTACAACTGTAGTTAGTGTGTGTTTACTTGCACTACAACTGTAGTTAGTGTGTGTTTACTTGCACCACAACTGTAGTTAGTGTGTGTTTACTTGCACTACAACTGTAGTTAGTGTGTGTTTACTTGCACCACAACTGTAGTTAGTGTGTGTTTACTTGCACTACAACTGTAGTTAGTGTGTGTTTACTTGCACTACAACTGTAGTTAGTGTGTGTTTACTTGCACTACAACTGTAGTTAGTGTGTGTTTACTTGCACTACAACTGTAGTTAGTGTGTGTTTACTTGCACTACAACTGTAGTTAGTGTGTGTTTACTTGCACTACAACTGTAGTTAGTGTGTGTTTACTTGCACTACAACTGTAGTTAGTGTGTGTTTACTTGCACTACAACTGTAGTTAGTGTGTGTTTACTTGCACTACAACTGTAGTTAGTGTGTGTTTACTTGCACTACAACTGTAGTTAGTGTGTGTTTACTTGCACCACAACTGTAGTTAGTGTGTGTTTACTTGCACTACAACTGTAGTTAGTGTGTGTTTACTTGCACTACAACTGTAGTTAGTGTGTGTTTACTTGCACTACAACTGTAGTTAGTGTGTGTTTACTTGCACTACAACTGTAGTTAGTGTGTGTTTGAGAGAGACACAAACAGACAATACTACAGCATGTACTGCAAAACAAATGCACATTTTACAATCACTCGGGACATTATTACAAGGCTTATGTTGGCATATGCGCAGCTACATAAAAAACACTTACTCACTAAAATTACCGAAATTTGTTTTTTTTTAGGAAGTGTAATTCTTCGAAGCCGACACAGATGACAGCACATGATATGTCGGCGGTTCCTGCCTCAGCTTTACACTCATATATGCATTCGAGTTCAAAGTTAAAGTACCAATGATTGTCACACACACACACACACTAGTGTGGTGAAATTTGTCCTCTGCATTTGACCCATCCCCTTGTTCACCCCCCGCCCCTAGGAGGTGAGGGGAGCAGTGAGCAGCAGCGGTGCCCGCGCCCGGGAATCATTTTTTGGTGATTTAACCCCCAATTCCAACCCTTGATGCTGAGTGCCAAGCAGGGAGGTAATGGCTCCCGTTTTTATAGTCTTTGGTATGACTCGGCCGGGGTTTGAACTCACGACCTACCGATCTCAGGGCGGACACTCTGACCAATAGGCCACAGCGTACAGGCATTGACACCTTGACAACCATTTTTAGGTAACCATCCACGGGTAAGGTAAAAGAGCATGTGTGGTCAAAATTAAAGGTGGTAATTAGGGATGTTCGATAATATTTATTATCTGTATCGTTTTTTTTTTTGGTTTTTTTTAATTAAATCAACATAAAAAACACAAGATACACTTACAATTAGTGCACCAACCCAAAAAACCTCCCTCCCCCCATTTCTTTCCGTTATCAATATTCTGCTTCCTACATTATATATCAATATATATCAATACAGTCTGCAAGGGATACAGTCCGTAAGCACACATGATTGTGCGTGCTGCTGCTCCACTAATAGTACTAACCTTTAACAGTTAATTGTACTCATTTTCATTCATTACTTGTTTCTATGTAACTGTTTTTAAATTGTTTTACTTTCTTTTTTATTCAAGAAAATGTTTTTAATTTAGTTATCTTATTTTATTTTATTTTTTAAAAGTACCTTATCTTCACCATACCTGGTTGTCCAAATTAGGCATAATAATGTGTTAATTCCACGACTGCATATATCGGTTGATATCGGTATCGGTTGATATCGGTAATTAAAGAGTTGGACAATATCGGAATTTCGGATATCGGCAAAAAGCCATTATCGGACATCCCTAGTGGTAATAAATCTGCACGATTATTACGATTTTGTTCTGATGAATTGCATGAACTCTTGAACTTTGACAGCCCATAAAATGATATAAATTAGAATAACTCAATGTAACGGAGTAAAAGTAATCAGTGTTTCCCATAAACTGCCAAGATACCTGTGGTGGTGGGGGCGTGGCTATGGGCGTGGTCACCATGACATCATTAGATATCGTAATTTGTATAATTTACTACAATGATATGATTTTCTCTAAAAAGGCTCAAAAAATGTATATTTACTAATTAATAATAACAGTTTTGTTTTAAACGTCCATCCATCCATTTTACAATATAATTACAACACTTTATGTACATATTTATATACAGATTTGAACAATAAGTTATTCACTGAAATATATTTATTAATTGTGGTTCTTAGAAAAAATATATCTTATAAAAGCTAAAATGTCTCTTAAAGCTCTGCCCCTTTAATTAGTGCATACTTTATAATTTAACTTTAGCCTACTACTACAAGCATATTATTTACCAGCAACATAAAGTGAAACAGAGGCAGAGGTGTCCTGCCACAGTCAGTAACAAATAAACAGAAAACAGTAGTGGTCATATACAAATAAGGCAACAAGAGAAGTATCCTACACTTCTCTTTTGTAGATGCTGATATGGGCATCTACATCAACTATATGATTTGCCTGAGAAGCTGGACAGGCCAAAAAAAAAAAAAAAAATTTTTTTTTTTTTTTTTTTAAATTTGTGGTGGACGTAATTCTTTCGTGGCGGGCCGCCACAAATAAATGAATGTGTGGGAAACACTGGTAATGTTTTTCCTTCACAAAAATAATCAACTACTGTAAAAGTACAAACTATGTTGTATTAAAAACTACTCTGACAAGTACAATTTATCCAAAAAGTGATTCATGTAGAGCGTTACTACCCACCTCAGCTACTAGTACCTTGGACACGGCACTTTTTCAAAACGTTGCCTTTCCTTCACAATCCTTGCGTTAAGACATGCATATGTTTTTCTTTTTTATGCATTCTAATTATTAAATGTTAGCAAAAGTCATCTAACAATGGAAGTAATTAGATTCGCTCTATTCCGCCTAAAAAGGCCTCTTAAAAAAAGCTCCAACCTTTTTATATACGCACTGTAAGTACATATGTAATGTAGTATCAGGCACATTCATAATAACATGTAATATTGACTTATTTTGCTCATTTTTGTGCATTAATTTCACAGAGGCATCACAACCTTCGCCGTTTCCTTCCACAACAACAACACGACTAAACATGGCAGACTTAATGAGAGACGACAACTACTAATTTGGGGAAAAATGATGATCCAGAACTTGATATTTTTGTGCGTGAATATACGAAGGATGAGCTACAAGTTTTAGAAGCCGCGTGCTAAACAGATCCAGCTTTAGTGAAGCACTCTAGCACCATGTAGCATTTGCAAAGTGCTAAACAATAAATACAAACTACGAACATAATAAACAATCACTTACTGTACAGTGTCTGCATTCACTGGGATGTTTATATCTTCTCGTTTAGATGAAGAATTAATCATAGGTTTCACGCAAGTTAAAAAAACAAAAATGGTAGGTAGTTACAAGCATTTTTTTTGTGTCTCTTTCGACATCTCAATCAATTCGTCAACATAGCGGCATAAGCTAATTACCTCTCTCTCTGTGATGAATGCGCCGCTAAAAGTAGTCCCTTAAAGGCCTACTGAAATGAATTTTTTTTTATTTAAACGGGGATAGCAGATCCGTTCTATGTGTCATACTTGATCATTTCGCGATATTGCCATATTTTTGCTGAAAGGATTTAGTAGAGAACATCGGCGATAAAGTTCGCAACTTTTGGTCGCTGATAAAAAAAAGCCTTGCCTGTAGCGGAAGTAGCGTGACGTCGCAGGTTGAAAGGCTCCTCACATTTCCACATTGTTTACACCAGCAGCGAGAGCCATTCAGACCGAGAAAGCGACGATTACCCCATTAATTTGAGCCAGGATGAAAGATTTGTGGATGAGGAAACGTGAGAGTGAAGGACTAGAGTGCAGTGCAGGACGCATCTTTTTTTGCTCAATGTAGCAGCATAAGTGAGTTACCTCACTTTGTGATGAATGTGCCGCTAAAAGTAGTCCCTTAAACAACAAATACAAACTACGAACATAAAGCAATCACTTACTGCACAATGTCTGCGCTCACCGGGATGCCGACTGATGGGATGTTTATATCTTCTCGTTTAGATGAAGAATTAATCAGAAGTTTCACGCAAGTAAAAAAAAAATTGTAGGTAGTTACAAGCATTTTTTTGTGTCTTTTTCGCCATCTCTAGGTCAAAGTTGGATATCAAAGTTGACCAACTTCTCGGTTTATGTCCACATCCTTCCACTACCCAGGTGAGAGGCATGATTTATAATCTGGAATTAACTTTCACCAGTTTAGAGGCGATGCAGCAGCTTATTGGTTCAATATAGCAGCATAAGTGAGTTACCTCTCTCTGTGATGAATGCGCCGCTAAAAGTAGTCCCTTAAACAATAAATACAAACTACGAACATAAGAAAACAATCGCTTACTGCACAATGTCTGCGCTCACCGGGATGCCGACTGATGGGATGTTTATATCTTCTCGTTTAGATGAAGAATTATAAGTTTCACGCCAGTTTTAAAAAATGGTAGGTAGTTACAAGCATTTTTTCGTGTCTTTCTCACCATCTCTAGGTCTAAGTCGAATGTCAACCAACTTCTCGGTTTATGTCCACATCCTTCCACTACCCAGGTGAGAGGCATGATTTATAATCTGGAATTAACTTTCACCAGTTTAGAGGCGATGCAGCAGCTTATTGGTTCAATATGTGAATATTGAACCAATTTTACTTTTTATCCGAACCCTTTCACCGTATTTCTTTTGCACTATCTTGTTTAGCTTATGCATTGTTTATGTTCTTTGTTTGTTTTTTGTTGTTGTTGTTTTTTTTGCTCCAAGCTTTTTAACTTGTAAAGCACTTTGGTCCAGTTTAAAAAATGTTGTAAACGTGCTATATAAATAAAGTTGCCTTGCCTTGCCAATATAGCAGCATAAGATAGTTACCTCTCTCTGTGATGAATGCGCCGCTAAAAGTAGTCCCTTAAACAATAAATACAAACATAATAAAACCATCACATACTGTACAGTGTCTGCTCTCACTGGGATGCCGACTGATTGGATGTTTATATCTTCTCGTTTAGATGAAGAATTAATCATAAGTTTCACGCAAGTTTTTACTCTCTCTGTGATAAATGCGCCGCAAAAAGTAGTCCCTTAACTTTAGTGCTTATAATAACAATATTGCTAATATTTGGTTCATATTCAGGTTGCCAGATGACGGTTTTTGGATGTTTGTTATAATGAACAAAAAAATGTGTTCTGGTCTTCCAAAAAAGATTGTGAATGATAGGCTAAGTTCCTAAAAAGTGCAGTTCCCCTTTAAAAGAAACTTTAAAAAAATAATTGTATTTGATTATGCAAAAGTTCCTTTTAAGGTTGTGATTGTTTCTGATAAGACAAGCTGTAGATTGTGCTGTAAGAAAAGTGTTCTCACAGTTCATGACGCCGCACATCTGGAATACGGGACTGAGGACGAGGGTCCGCTGGCACATGGTGGTGTTGATGAAGCGGAACCTTTGACTGCGCAGACACGGCGACGCCATGATCTCCCGGAGGGTGAAGCACTCCTCGCCCTCGCACACGTAGAACTCCCCGCGCGTGGCCAGCGGCACGTACGCCTCGGCCGAGGCCTCGCTCTGGCCTCGGACTTGGCACCTGCACCGGTCGTCTTCCACGGACAGCAGGGTCAAGACCGCGCCCTCCCCCAGCGTGACCTCCCCCAGGGCCACTTTGGAGCGGCTGGTGAAGGTGACGGGGAGGGAGGACTGTAAGTCCACCGGCCTCAGCTTGACCAGCTCCTCCATGGTGCTGTAGGGCCGCACCTCAGGAACGATCTTAAACAAGCCTGGGGAGAAAAGAAAGTGTTCTAAGGCCGCATTTATTAACCATAGGGTTAAAATGTTTCTCAGCTGTGGTCCGTATGGGCCGCAGCGGTCCTCAATTGTAATACCCTTTTCCACCACTTGTGGCGGTAATGACAATCTCAAACAACCAGAAGAAGTCTGGAGCTAAAGTCGTAGAGAAGTTTCTTAAGCGCAAAAATTATGACTAAAGGGTTGAAGGTGTATTTTCATTTGCACTTTAATTTTAATGGGAGTTTATTTAAGAAACAAATATATTGAACAAAATAAAATATTAATACGTAATAATAATATTTTATTTTTAAAAAGCACTTTACATTGAGCAAACAACCTCAAAGTGCTACAGTGTATTAAAAAAATAATAAAAAGATAATAAAAATAAAAACTACAACAGCCAAATAGCTAGAACTAGTATGCATATATCTAAAAAAAAAAAAAAAAAAGAGGCTTTTTTTTTAAAAAGAAGGGTTTTTAAGCCTTTTTTAAAAGCATCCACAGTCTGTGGTGCCCTCAGGTGGTCAGGGAGAGCGTTCCACAGACTGGGAGCGGCGGAGCAGAAAGCCCAGACTCCCATTGTTTGTAGCTTTGTCCTCGGAGGTTGGAGGAGGTTAGCCTGTCCGGAGGTGTGGTGTGGAGGATTTGGGGGTGAGCAGTTCTTTGAGGTAGAGGGGGGCATTACCATGGAGGCACTGGTGGGTTAGTGGGGAGTCTTTGTATTCAATTTTGAGTGGAACAGGAAGCCAGTGAAGGGATTTGAGAATTGGTGTGATATGGTCGTATTTCCGCACTCTCATCAGGATCCTAGCAGCATACCATACATTTTGTTTGTACATGTATTCATTTTTATTTTAATTATTTGTTTTTTTATTGATACATTTATATTTATTTTAGCACTGTAATTATTACATAAGATTAAAATCAAGAGTAAAATGGTTAATAATTTAGTGTTATTTTTTTTAATGGGCCCTGGACCCTGTAGTGGAAAATCTGGGCCCCAAAGTCAAAAAGTTTAGAAATCTCTGCCCCAGAGCGCCACTAAAAAAATATCAGTTTCTCAGCTGTGGTCCGTATGGGCCGCAGCGGTCCTCAATTGTAATACCCTTTTCCACCACTTGTGGCAGTAATGACAATCTCAAACAAACAGAAGAAGCCTGCAGCTAAAGTCAGAGAGAAGTTTCTTAGGTGCAAAAATGATGACTAAAGGGTTGGAGGTGTATCTTCATTTGCACTTTAATTGTATTGGGAGTTTATTGAAGAAACATATATATTGAACAAAAAAAATAAGTTAATACATTTAGTTTGTATATGTATTCATTTTTATTTTTATTATTTTTTTATTTTAATTGATACATTTATATTTATTTTAGCACTGTCATTATTACATTAGATTAAAATGAAAAGTAAGATGAATAATTTAGTGTTATTTTTTTTATGGGCCCTGGACTCCTTTGGAACTGCACTTTTTCTTGGAATTTTGCCTAGCATTCACAATCCTTATGTAAGACAAGAATACATGTATTTCTTATTTTACTTCATTCAAAATATTGAAAAATATGCGATCAAAAATCCGCTTACAACGGAGCCTACGGGAGCCGCTGTATTCTGCCTATAAAACCCTTTAAAACACATCTAAACACCTCCGTTGAGGTTTTATATACATGATATAAGTATATATGTAATGTAGTAACATATACAGTATAATTAAAGCTGCAAGCAGCGATGGACGGGACCGACTGAAGGCTCATAAAATCCAAACCGGAGCAGTAATTAAAACTCTTTCATCAACTTTTAATCAGAAGGGTTCAATCTCTCTCCTGTGCTGATTTGAAGCCGACACGACAAACACGCTCAGAGGAGATAATGTTTGAAAAAATGTGACTGTTTTTACTCAACTTTTGTTTTGAAGGGGGAACTGCAAACTTCCTGTTGATTTTTACTGGGGGTTGTCAGTATGAAATCTAGGTCTAAGTGAGACCTACATAGAGGTTTTTGTTTCATGTCTCTACGACATTCCTACTGGGAGTTAGAGGCAGTTTTGTCTGTTTTCTTCCTAGGGGGCGCTAGAGCGCAATTTTGAGTTTTGGGGTTTGGTTTTTTTAAATTAGATCGCAATTTTCGCCAGTCCTGATGTGTGTTTCCAATTTGGTGAGTTTTGAAGCATGTTAAGGGGGTCAAATTGCAGCTCAAAGAGGCGGCGGTATAATAATAATAACAACTTTTGTTTTGAAGGGGGAATTGCAAACTTCCTGTTGATTTTTGCTGGGGGTTGTCAGTGTATGAAATCTAGGTCTAAGTGAGACCTACATAGAGGTTTTTGTTTCATGTCTCTACGACATTCCTACTGGGGGTTAGAGGCAGTTTTGTCTGTTTTCTTCCTAGGGGGCGCTAGAGCGCAATTTTGAGTTTTGGGGTTTGGTTTTTTGATTAGATCGCAATTTTTGCCAGTCCTGATGTGTGTGTCCAATTTGGTGAGTTTTGAAGCATGTTAAGGGGGTCAAATTGCAGCTCAAAGAGGCGGCGGTATAATAATAATAACAACTTTTGTTTTGAAGGGGGAATTGCAAACTTCCTGTTGATTTTTGCTGGGGGTTGTCAGTGTATGAAATCTAGGTCTAAGTGAGACCTACATAGAGGTTTTTGTTTCATGTCTCTACGACATTCCTACTGGGAGTTAGAGGCAGTTTTGTCTGTTTTCTTCCTAGGGGGCGCTAGAGCGCAATTTTGAGTTTTGGGGTTTGGTTTTTTTAAATTAGATCGCAATTTTCGCCAGTCCTGATGTGTGTTTCCAATTTGGTGAGTTTTGAAGCATGTTAAGGGGGTCAAATTGCAGCTCAAAGAGGCGGCGGTATAATAATAATAACAACTTTTGTTTTGAAGGGGGAATTGCAAACTTCCTGTTGATTTTTGCTGGGGGTTGTCAGTGTATGAAATCTAGGTCTAAGTGAGACCTACATAGAGGTTTTTGTTTCATGTCTCTACGACATTCCTACTGGGGGTTAGAGGCAGTTTTGTCTGTTTTCTTCCTAGGGGGCGCTAGAGCGCAATTTTGAGTTTTGGGGTTTGGTTTTTTGATTAGATCGCAATTTTTGCCAGTCCTGATGTGTGTGTCCAATTTGGTGAGTTTTGAAGCATGTTAAGGGGGTCAAATTGCAGCTCAAAGAGGCGGCGGTATAATAATAATAACAACTTTTGTTTTGAAGGGGGAATTGCAAACTTCCTGTTGATTTTTGCTGGGGGTTGTCAGTGTATGAAATCTAGGTCTAAGTGAGACCTACATAGAGGTTTTTGTTTCATGTCTCTACGACATTCCTACTGGGGGTTAGAGGCAGTTTTGTCTGTTTTCTTCCTAGGGGGCGCTAGAGCGCAATTTTGAGTTTTGGGGTTTGGTTTTTTGATTAGATCGCAATTTTTGCCAGTCCTGATGTGTGTGTCCAATTTGGTGAGTTTTGAAGCATGTTAAGGGGGTCAAATTACAGCTCAAAGAGGCGGCGGTATAATAATAAAACGCTACAAATACAATAGGGTCCTAATAACATTTAATATTTACGTATTTTGATCATTTTAAGCATTAATTATAAAAAAAAAAAGCATCACGACTAGCTTCATTTTCAGCATGACTGATTATTACTCACTGCAGACTTCATGAGAGCCAACCAAAATAATAAAACATCCCTTACTGTACAATGTCTGCTGTCATTAGGATGCCGACTGCTCGGGTGTTCATATATTCCCATTTAGATGAAGAATGACTCATTCAAAATGTACCAACTTGTGGGAATATGTTCTCATCCTTCTACTATCCAGGTGGCAGGCATGTTTCATGGTCTACAATAAACTTCCAGAGAGCGAGGAAGTAGAAATAAACACACAAGCTTGTGATGGATGTGCTGCTATAAATAGTTTGTCTGAGTTAGTGCTTATAATAACAATATCACTAATACTTGGTTAATATTCATGTCACGAAGTATTGCTGGAGCTTTTTTTTTTTTTAAACATTTTACGGACGAAATAGAGGACCTCCCATCTTCTCCGGTGTAAGTGGACTCTTATTTACGTTTATTTACGAGTTAGGATGCAAAACAAAGTATATAAAAATACATCCGTCGTCATGTCTATCATAGTGACTGGAATCAAAAGGCAAAATTCCCAAAAAAAAGTGCAGTTCCCCTTTAAAGCGCAACAATGATAACTAAAGTGGTGAAGCTGTGTTTTCATTCGGTCTTTAATTCTTTTGACAGTTTAGTTCCGGGATGTCAAAGTGGTTTTCATTGAGGGCCACATGGCAGTTAGAGCTGCCACTTGTAACAGTGAATAATGTATACATTTGCCTCTGGATTTCAGTATTAATTATATTAATTCATTTAAGTAGACTGTCCATTTTACAGTAAAAAATTAACATTTACAAAATTTTACAGTAAAATTTTGTTTGTTTTTTACAACATTTTACGGTAAATGGAAAAACAGTACCACTGTTTTTTGGAGGGGGGTTTTACGGGAAAAAGCTGGCAGTTTAGTTGCCAGAATTTTACTGTTAAATTGACGTTTTTACAACATTATATTGTGAATTGGAAAAACACTACAAGTTCAATTTTTATTCTGGCAACTTAGCTACCAGTTTTTCTACCGTAAAAACAAATGTACCATTTTTCCATTTCCAGTAATACACCGTTAAAAACAACAACCGTAGATTTTACGGTCAAAAACTGGCAGCTCAGTCAACAGAATTTTAACGCAAAAAAACAGTAGTAGTTTTTTTTTTCAATTTACAGTAATATGCTGTAAAGAGCAACGTAACATTTATTGTCGTTTTAATTCATTTGATGGGTAGTTTGCTGTAAAGTGAAGTATTTTTATTTAGAGAAAGTATGATAATATACTGTAATATTTGTTGCAATATTGGATACTATAAAGTTAAAAAGTTATGCAATTTCAAGCAGTGCATATATTTTTTCTGTCAAAATGAAAAAAATCAATTACATTTAGTGAGAAAATATGAAGTACTTTACTGACACATATTTCCAGGTGTTTGCGAGGCAGATAAAATCTGAAAAACATATATATTATAAAATATTTATTATTAAATGTATATATATTTTATTTGATTATATTCACTTTATTCTGTTTGTATTTAATAATTTGGATGTATTTTTGTTTCATTTCATTTAACACTGTAATCATTGAATAAGATTCCACTCTGGATTGAATTCAAAGTCTCCCTACTAACCCACCAGTGCCTCCATGGAAATGCCCCCCCCCCCCCCCCCCCTACCTCAAAGAACTACTCACCCCCCCCAAATCCTCCACACGACACCTCCGCTCTGGACAGGCTAACCTCCGAAGACAAAGCTACGAACAATGGGAGACCGGGCTCCCAGTCTGTGGAACGCTCTCCCTGACCACCTGAGTACACCACAGACTGTGGATGCTTTTAAAAAAGGCTTAAAAACCCTTTTTTTTTTTTTTAAACCTTTTTTGGGGGATATATGCATACTAGCTATAGCTATTTGGCTGTTCTAGTTTTTATTATTATTATTTTTTTATTATATTTTAATTTTTTTAATACACTGTAGCCCAGGGGTCACCAATCTTTTTGAAAGCAAGAGCTACTTCTTGGGTAGTGATTAATACGAAGGGCTACCAGTTTGATACACACTTCAATAAATTGCCAGAAATAGCCAATTTGCTCAATTTACCTTTAACTCTATGTTATTATTAATGTACAGCCCTTACCTTTGGGCTGGTACCGAGGGCGACTGTGTTGACCAGTTTGACGCGTGTAAATGATAGAATGTCCAGTACTGTAGAACTGTGTTTGGATATGACAATCCGTTTATTCCAGCTATCTAAATTAAATCAAATGTAAGTTATATAACATAAAGTATGCTAACTTTGAATGGCACATTGTCACAGCATTGTCACGGCAAGACACGACACGTCACGTCACAAACACGAACACGACCACGACCACGGTCGAAAACTGTTTGTCCTCCAATCGCCCTCCCATGCTCACACCTGAACCCAATTTATAGGAGACTACCATGGTAACCACACCATGGCAACAGTCCCATCCCTGTCAACACTTCCTGGTTCTTAACAGGAAGTGGGCGGAGCAATCTGCCGCAAAGGAAATTCATCATGCTGAACCCAACAATCAATTAGAGAAAATAAAAACAAAAACAATATAAACAAATAAGGAATTTTGGCTCCAACAATTAATAATTAATGATATTTACACTTGATTGAACGGTTTAAAAGAGGAGAAAACACGAAAAAAAATGACAATTAAATTTTGAAACATAGTTTATCTTCAATTTCGACTCTTTAAAATTCAAAATTCAACCGAAAAAAAGAAGAGAAAAACTAGCTAATTCGAATCTTTTTGAAAAAAAAAAAAAAAAAAATTATGGAACATCATTAGTCATTTTTCCTGATTAAGATTCATTTTAGGATTTTGAAGACATGTTTTAAATAGGTTAAAATCCAATCTGCACTTTGTTAGAATATATAACAAATTGGACCAAGCTATATTTCTAACAAATCAATCAATCAATCAATGTTTATTTATATAGCCCTAAATCACAAGTGTCTCAAAGGGCTGTACAAAGACAAATCATTATTTCTTCTAGATTTTACAAAACAAAAATTTTAAAAGAAATTCAAAAGACTTTGAAATAAGATTTAAATTTGATTCTACAGATTTTCTAGATTTGCCAGAATAATTTTTTTTGAATTTTAATCATAAGTTTGAAGAAATATTTCACAAATGTTCTTCGTCGAAAAAACAGAAGCTAAAATTAAGAATTAAATAAAAATGTATTGATTATTCTTTACAATAAAAACAATACATTTACTTGAACATTGATTTAAATTGTCAGGAAAGAAGAGGAAGGAATTTAAAAGGTAAAAAGGTATATGTGTTTAAAAATCCTAAAATCATTTTTAAGGTTGTATTTTTTCTCTAAAATTGTCTTTCTGAAAGTTATAAGAAGCAAAGTAAAAAAATTTATGAATTTATTTAAACAAGTGAAGACCAAGTCTTTAAAATATTTTCTTGGATTTTCAAATTCTATTTGAGTTTTGTCTCTCTTAGAATTAAAAATGTCGAGCAAAGCGAGACCAGCTTGCTAGTAAATAAAAAAATTTTTTAAAATAGAGGCAGCTCACTGGTAAGTGCTGCTATTTGAGCTATTTTTAGAACAGGCCAGCGGGCTACTCATCTGGTCCTTACGGGCTACCTGGTGCCCGCGGGCACCGTGTTGGTGACCCCTGTTGTAGCCCTTTGAGATTGTTTACTCAATGCAAAGTGCTTTTTACAAATAACATCTATTATTATTATTATTATTATTATTAAGGTTGAAATTTGGTGTTAACATTTACAGTAAGTTGGCCCCGAGCTCCTCTATAGTGTAAAAGTTGTGTCCAAAAGGTTAAAAGACAGGGAGCACCTGTGTGGTTGATGGGCAGCTCAAACGTCTCCTTGCTGCTGACGTCTTCGCAGGAGACGGACAAGAGTTCAAAGCCGGTGACCTTGATGACGTCCCCGGTGGAAAAGCACACCTCGTTCCCCAAGATCTCATAGATAGACTCTTAAAACAAGGACGACATGTGAGGAACTCTGACGGTGGCCCTTTTTGTCCCTCCACAAAGACCTACCTTGGAAGTACACGCCCGAGCAGACCTGCAGGATTCTGGGCAGACGAGCGCTGTCCAGTGACGCCATGTACTGCTGGAGAGGTAAGACGCCGCTGTCTGCCATGGCTGTGCGAGCTGAAGGGCAGGCTGAAGGAGAATGAAGCGTGCAGAACCGTGAACGTGAAGGTGGAGTGCCTGTCATACCAAAACCACAAAGGGAGGAAGTCCTGATGCTTCTGCACAAAGCTTGCATACACAACACACAACATAAAGTGCACGGTGAGATGCAAGCGGTGCAAAAACAAGAACACGACTAACTCATTCTGCATGTAAACACTGTAGTTAACTGTAAAATGGATACTTGTAGTTTTAGTGTGATTTGTTGTGAATTTATATTTTTTATTTTTTCAATCTATATTTTAGTTTAGTCTTTATTTGAAGGGACAATGCACACACTGCAAAAAGTCAGTGTTCAAAAACAAGGGAAAAAAATACAAAAATTAGGGGTATTTTACTTGAACTAAGCAAAATTATCTGCCAATAGAACAAGAAAATGTGGCTTGTCAAGACTTTCCAAAACAAGTCAAATTAGCTAACCTCAATAAACCCCAAAAATACCTTCAAATAAGTATATTCTCACTAATAACAAGTGCACTTTTCTTGGTAGAAAAAAAAAAAGATCTTTTTGCTCAATATGTTGAAAAATATTCTTAAATAAGTAAATGCTAGTGCCATTATCTTGACATAATGATATGCGCTCGGCATCATGATTTTTTTTTTCATGCTTGAAGTAAGAAATGATGACTTTAAAAAAGTAGTTTTATACTTGTGAGTGTTGATGACACAACAGTTGATATTCTAGTTTCAAGCATGTTTTACTCAATATAGCTCATCAAATCTCAGCTACACTGCAAAAAGTCAGTGTTCAAAAACAAGAAAAAAAAATACAAAAATGAGGGGTATTTTATTTGAACTAAGCAAAATTATCTGCCAATAGAACAAGAAAATTTGGCTTGTCAAGACTTTCCAAAACAAGTCAAATCAGCTAACTTCAATGAACCCAAAAATACCTTCAAATAAGTATATTCTCACTAATAACAAGTGCACTTTTCTTGGTAGAAAAAAAATCAATCAATCAATGTTTATTTATATAGCCCTAAATCACAAGTGTCTCAAAGGGCTGTACAAGCCACAACGACATCCTCGGTACAGAGCCCACATACGGGCAAGGAAAAACTCACCCCAGTGGGACGTCGGTGAATGACTATGAGAAACCTTGGAGAGGACCGCATATGTGGGTAACCCCCCCCCCCTCTAGGGGAGACCGAAAGCAACGGATGTCGAGTGGGTCTGACATAACATTGTGAAAGTCCAGTCCACAGTGGATCCAACACATCAGCGGGAGTCCAGTCCACAGCGGGGCCAACAGGAAACCATCCCGAGCGGAGACGGGTCAGCAGCGCAGAGATGTCCCCAACCGATGCACAGGCTAGTGGTCCACCCGGGGTCCCGGCTCTGGACAGCCAGCACTTCATCCATGGCCACCGGACCTATGCAACTCCCCCTCGCAAGGGACAGGGGAGAAGAGGAGAGAAGAAAAGAAACGGCAGATCAACTGGTCTAAAAAAGGGGGGGTCTATTTAAAGGCTAGATTATACAAATGAGTTTTAAGATGGGACTTAAATGCTTCTACTGAGGTAGCATCTCTAACTTTTACCGGGAGGGCATTCCAGAGTACTGGAGCCCGAATAGAAAACGCTCTATAGCCCGCAGACTTTTTTTTGGCTCTGGGAATCACTAATAAGCCGGAGTTCTTTGAACGCAGATTTCTTGTCGGGACATATGGTACAATACAATCGGCGAGATAGGCTGGAGCTAAACCGTGTAATATTTTATACGTAAGTAGTAAAACCTTAAAGTCGCATCTTAAGTGCACAGGAAGCCAGTGCAAGTGAGCCAGTATAGGCGTAATATGATCAAACTTTCTTGTTTTTGTCAAAAGTCTAGCAGCCGCATTTTGTACCAACTGTAATCTTTTAATGCTAGACATAGGGAGGCCCGAAAATAATACGTTACAGTAATCGAGACGAGACATAACGAACGCATGAATAATGATCTCAGCGTCGCTAGTGGACAAGATGGAACGAATTTTAGCGATATTACGGAGATGAAAGAAGGCCGTTTTAGTAACACTCTTAATGTGTGACTCAAACGAGAGAGTTGGGTCGAAGATAATACCCAGATTCTTTACCGAGTCTCCTTGTTTAATTGTTTGGTTGTCAAATGTTAAGGTGGTATTATTAAATAGATGTTGGTGTCTAGCAAAAAGAGACCTTTTTGCTCAATATGTTGAAAAATATTCTTAAATGAAGTAAATGCTAGTGCCATTATCTTGACATAATGATATGCGCTCGGCATTACATTTCTTGAAACCAGCAAACTTATACTAAAAACTAGTTTATTGTTCTTAATGGAAAGGCAACAAGGCAAGCGCTTGTTACTCTCGGGGTCTCCTAGCTGCTCAGGCAAATCATATTGTCTAAAAATGCATTTTTCCATGGATAACATGACATCATCGCGTCAAGTGCGTGCTCTTTCAGTCAATTAGTGCGCATATATACAGCCCGGCCCCCGGACAAAAAAATGTTTTATTGTAATTTTGAAGAATATATCTGAATGTGCATGAACTATTTCTGTTCAAAATTGTTTGAAATGTTAAATGTTTAAATATTAACTGTCAGTTTAATGTACTGTGCCAACTGTACTACTATATGAGTACATATTTTCTATTGTTTCATTGAAAATAAAACAGCAAAGTCCATTTGGCACACAATTGTGTCAAAATCATGATTTTTGTTTTCATGCTTGAAATAAGGAATTATTACTTTAAAAAAGTAGTTTTCTACTTGTGAGTGTTGATGACACAACAGTTGATATTCTAGTTTCAAGCATGTTTTACTCAATATAGCTCATCAAATCTCAGCAACAAGCTGTAATATCTTACTGACATCATTTAGGACCAAAACACTTAAAACAAGTAAAACAATCTAACATAAAATCTGCTTAGTGAGAAGAATGATCTTATCAGACAGAAAATAAGCAAATATCAGCCTTATTTGACATATTTAGTCTTACTTAGATTTCACTTTTTGCAGTGCAGAAACATTAAGCTCAAAGACATAAGTTTTGTACCAGATTATAGCTAAATCGCTCATTTCCATCTGCAGTCCCTGGCTGCCTAAATTAAAGGGATACAAAAATCATGCAATAAAATGATGACAATAAAATCATACTATAGCATGTCATCAAATTAAGAAAAGTCATAAAATGTCCTTTCATGGACACATACACTGCAAAAAGTGAAATGTAAGTGAGATGAAATATGTCAAATAAGGTGATATTTGCTTATTTTCTGTCTGATAAGATCATTCTTCTCACTAAGCAGATTGTATTTATTTATTTTAAAAAATCATGATGCCGAGCGCATATCATTATGTCAAGATAATGGCACTAGCATTTACTTCATTTAAGAATATTTTTCAACATATTGAGCAAAAATGTCTCTTTTTTCTACCAAGAAAAGTGCACTTGTTATTAGTGAGAATATACTTATTTGAAGCTATTTTGGGGTTCATTGAGGTTAGCTAATTTGACTTGTTTTGGAAAGTCTTGACAAGCTGAAATTTGTTGTTCTATTGGCAGATAATTTTGCTTAGTTCAAGTAAAATACCCCTCATTTTTGTATTTTTGTTTCTTGTTTTTGAACACTGACTTTTTGCAGCATACACTGCAAAAACTGAAATCTAACTAAAATGAAATATCTCAAATAAGGGTGATATTTGCTTATTTTCTGTCTGATAAGATCATTCTTCTCACTAAGCAGATTTTATGTTAGAGTGTTTTACTTGTTTTAAGTGTTTTGCTCCTAAATGATGTCAGTAAGATATTACAGCTTGTTGCTGAGATTTGATGAGCTATATTGAGTAAAACATGCTTGAAACTAGAATATCAACTGTTGTGTCATCAACACTCACAAGTAGAAAACTACTTTTTTAAAGTCATCATTTCTTACTTCAAGCATGAAGAAAAAAAAAATCATGATTTTGACACAATTGTGTCTCATAATTAAAACAGATGACAGCCAAATGGACTTTGCTGTTTTATTTTACATGAAACAATAGAAAATACGTACTCATATAGTAGTACACTTGTTATTAGTGAGAATATACTTATTTGAAGGTATTTTTGGGTTCATTGAGGTTAGCTAATGTTACTAGTTTTGGAAAGTCTTGACAAGCCGAATTTTCTTGTTCTATTGGCAGATAATTTTGCTTAGTTCAAATAAAATACCCCTCATTTTTGTATTTTTTTTTCTTGTTTTTGAACACTGACTTTTTGCAGTGTACTTAACATACAATACAACCACACCTCGTTTACATCATCACACAAAGACAATACATGCTCTTGTTCACATCTGTCATCATTTGTAAAAACAAGCATGATTTTAACAGGACACACCTTACAATTTACAACAAAAATGCTCTCATGGGTAAATATAATACACATTAAGTTGATGTGTCAAACATAGTGGCCACCTTATTGACCGTGTGAGCAGCTTTGATTGCTCCAAAGCCACTTTTTAACTTCAATTGTGAATGAATATTGATAAATTAGAGTGGCAATGATGGTACAAGTAATATTAACCACCAAAAGAAAACACATTTTTGGGTGTAATAATCGGTGATCAAATGAATTGGAAATCTCATGTAAAAAAATATACAACATAAAGTAGCTAGGAACACATCAATAATGAATAAAGCAGAACATGTTCTAGACCAAAAATCTCGCTAGTGTTACCATATCTGAGTTGTTGTGTAGAAATATGGGTAAACAACTACAAATGTGCGCTTCATTCACTAACTGTGTCACAAAAAAGATCAATTAGAATAATACATAATAGGATAGGATAGGACTTTATTGTCATTGCACAAGTACAACGGAACTTTGGTTTAAGCACAAACCCGTTCAAGATGCGACAAACAAACAGTGTACAGGGTTACAGAACAGGAACGCTGAAGGGTCGCCACAGGCGCCCCGTAAAAGATAAGAAAAAGGTAAAACGCTGGGGAAGAAGATGAGTAAAAAAATACAATCTTGACTGGGCTCCTAAGGGGGCCTAGTCTGGAGGGGGGAAAAACCTCCATGCCAAGCACACATAAACATGTTGCATTTAATCACGACAACTCGCAACAGAAGGGCGGGGAGTTGGGCCCCTGGAGGTCGACTGCTGCCATGAAGCGCTGCCAGCCGACCATCACCCCGAGGGGAAAAAAACGGTGGTGAAGGCGTGGGGTGGGGGAGGGGGGAGGGGGTGTATGTGCCCATTGTCTTGGGTGTGATGATGTAATGTTCATAGACTGGGGACGTTCTGCATGCAAGCAAAAGTTTGACTCCAGGTGTCGTTGAGGAGGGAGGGAGGTCAAAAGCGTCCATCATTGAGGTGTCCTCTGTGGTGTTTTCAGAACAGCCTGGTCCTGTTGTTCACAGCGTCAAGGCCATTCGAGGGAGTCAAATCGTAGATTAGGATGTTTGTTTTCCGCGAGCAGACAATACAATGCCTTGTCTGTTCTATTCGTCCATGCTGGCTGCTCTCATATTCAATTTTTCCTTTTCAAGCTTCTCCATGATGTGATCCATCTTGCGATTCAGTTCAGAAATGGCCACAAATAATGTGGGATACGGTCCTTTAATTCATTTTTTTTTAAAGTAAATGATACATAAAATAGCCTTTTGAGGAACATGCAAAACAAAACAACAAAAAATTAGACTGCATGGTAAGAACAATACATAATGTTGGATATAGAGAACATACAAACCCTTTCAGTTATTAAATTACAATTATTGAAATTCAACGATTTTGGTGCATTTGCAAACCGCTAAAATGATGTACAAAGCAAACTATAACCCGCTAGCCAAGAATGTACAACAATTCTTCTCAGCAAAAGAGGAGAAATATAACCTTAGAGGTTAAATCTAATTTAAAACATTTGTATGCTCGTGCAACACTTAAAACCTTTAGCATATCAGTATGTGGAATTACATTAGGGAACGGATTAACCAAATAAATCCAACAAAGCACCAATATGATTCAGTTTAAGAGAGTGTTCAAACTACAAATGTTCACAAAGTACACAGAACAAGAATTATGATGAACATATTGAACCCTATTTTTGTCCTTTTTAAAAAAAAAATGTATTGAGACAAAAATTATTTACGTATTTAATATTTGTATGTTTACTATGCCATATTATTTATTTATTATTTATTTGTTCACTGTTCTGTTACAGTATTTCCTGCATGAACAAGGAAATGGGATAAAATTGCTATGGTATGAAAAGAGCTAGGATTAAATAAGCTCAGCTTCTTCCTACTCCTTTTCGGACATGCTGCAATGAAACAACTGGAACTGTGTGATGCATTACATTGTATCCTATATGCATGATCCAAATAAACTGAACTGAACCATTCAATTCATCGCTGTGAAGCGCTTTGACTGAAAGGTACTAAATACATCTAAGCAATTATTATTATTAATAGTAATGATGAGAGAAATTGTTATTTAAAACCCTCAACAACAAAAAAAATATAATTACCTGAAATTTCCATTGTCAAAGTGCAAAATAATACAATAAAAACAATGATATATGTAAAATAATAAATGATCCTTTCGTGTGTACGCACACATCAACACACATACAGTATGAGATGAGATCAATGAGATAAGGTAAGAACAGAATAGAAACTGCTGTGGAACTAGTTACAATGCAATATGCCGTGGAAATACAATGTTAACACTTTTGTGCAAATAAGTACAGTTGCACTTGTTTTATCAAATGTGTTTATTCTGTAAAGGAATGAGTTAAATGTTTAAAATGACTGGTTAATAGTGCTATTATGAAGTGCAATGTCAGCACTATTTTTTTCCCTGCAATTTCAAATGCACTTGTTTTAATAAATAAATACAGCGTTTTAAAAGCATACACAATCTGTGTAAATATATTAGTCTGTGGTTAAAAGGACTTGAAAGGACTCGAAACTATGACTTGCAAAACAATGATTTGGTCCCACCTGTTCAGTACTATGGAAGATCTTTGCTCCTTCTCAACTCTGTGCTAATATTCTTTTCACAAAACACAACCAATAGTACGTTAATGTTAAATCTTACTTGTGAAAAGTAATCCCCCGATTCCTATTTTCAACAGTCCGCTCATTTGAGCAGGAAAACGCTGAACACCTTCTTTGTTTTCTACCTGTCAACTGTCAGTTTAGGCTGCTCGCCGGCTCCTCATCACCACTTCAAGATGGCGGCCCAATTTCTCGCGTCACAGCAGCCAATGCTGCGTCTACTTATAAGACGTCTATGGTCACTTTCACACTCATGAGCCAATCAGTGGCCGTGATACTGAACAGCAAGCTCTGATTGGTTTAGCCTCAACTCGAGACCGATGCTACGGTTTTTATAAATATTGAAGGCTTTAAATTGCCCAAATTAGGGAACCATTTTTAAATATGCCTAGAGAAAGAACATATGTGATAGAGTGAAGCTGTAGACTTTAATGCGGGATGTGGCGAAGGAGGACTGTAATAGTGTAACCTATTTTTATGGGCTTAATTACCTCTTTCTGAAGTTAAATTCCTGTTATAAGCTGTTATACAGTATATGCCTTGAGCTCTTGTTTTGAAGGCGCTAAGGGCGGAAGTGGTGACACGTTGTAGTGGAGCGGAGGTTTTGAAAGAAATAAAATGAAAAAAAATAAAAAAAGGAAGGTACTGTCACGCCAAATTTCTTCCCCCTACACCCCCCCCCCATTTACTTCTGGGGTTATTTCCTCTTACGTCATTTCCTCTTACATCATTGACAGCGATCGCTAGAACTTCGGCTTTGACTGTCGCTGGAAGGATACTTCCATGTCATTTTAATTTAGTTCACTTACAAAGAGAACTATACAAAACGGAATTTAACGAATACATTTAGTTTTAATAAAGTTTGATAATGTTGATTGATAATGAATTAACTTATTGTACACTGTTATTCATTTCCGCATATGTCCACGAGTCAAATGTGCAGTCAGGAATATCCTCAAGTTAATTTGTCCGATTAATATTGTCCGATTAATAAAGACGTTTTGTTAACGCTATATTATAAAATAAAAATAAAAAAAGTATCCTTCCAGCGACGGGCAGTCAAAGCCGAAGTGCTGACGTAAGAGAAAATGACCCCGGAAGTAAATGTGGGGGTGGGGGGGTTGTAGCTTTATATATGTCTATGGGTTGTAGGGGGAAGACATTTGGCGTGACAGTACCACCATCTTGAATCCTGCTGCTTTCAGGGACGCTCTGTAAATTGCAGCGCTCAAGTTCAATGATAATAAAGGTTTTTTTGTTTAAAAAAAAAAAAAAAAAAAGTACGACCATTTGCGTTTTTTTATATTCCGACATTGAACCAGAAGTTGTCATGTCAAGGGAAATAACTGTGGCGTTAAATCCTGTATTTCACAATAAAACACATTGATGTCATGTGACAATCCAAAATTAAATATTCGTGAAAGGAGAAAAGAATAAATAAATAAATAGAGTAAAAAATAAAGTGGTCCTCGTCTTTATTCTACATAAATTAGAAGACAGCAGCAAGATGAAAGCAGTCTTCGTGCTTTCTGACAAGAGAAGCTCTGCCGTTGCTAGCTGCGGCCAACTTAGAAGAAGCTAGCGGACTCTCCAAACTTTACGGTAATTAGACGTCTTTCTTTTGCGGCACCTTGATCCCACTGCTGCCACCAATGTAACCCAGGGTTTATATATGTCGCCTATACGGTATCAAACTATAAAATAACAAACACGGAGGCTCCAGTTTTACACGAGGATCACTTTATTTTTATTTCTTTCAAAACCTCCGCTCCACTACAACGTGTCACCACTTCCGCCCTTAGCGCCTTCAAAATAAGAGCTCAAGGCATATACTGTATAAAAGCTTATAACAGGAACTTAAAAAGAGGCAAGCCCATAAAAATAGGTTACAATACTACAAATATATATATAAAAAATATGTTGTCTTTAAACAAAGTCACAATAATCTCTTGTCCAAAGTAAAAATTAAATTCGCTTGCTACAGTTTTTTCCCATACAGAATGATATCCAAAAACTATTGTAACAGATGGTTTTTATATGTCGCCTATACTGTATAAAACTACAAAATAACAAACACGGAGGCTCCAATTTTACACGAGGACCACTTTATTTTTCTTTCTTTTAAAACCTCCGCTCCACTACAACGTGTCACCACTTCCGCCCTTAGCGCCTTCAAAATAAGAGCTCAAGGCATATACTGTATAACAGCTTATTGTAACAGGAACTTAACATCAGAATGAAGCAAGCTAATAAAAATAGGTTACAATAGTAACAATATATATAAAAATAAGTTGTCTTTGAACAAAGTGTGTATCGTCACAATAATCTCTTGTCCAAAGTAAAAATGTGGGGAAATAACTACAAATGTGCACTACATTCGCTAACCGTGTTACAAAAAAGATCAGTTAGAATAATACATAATGTTGGATATAGAGAACATACAAACCCTTTATTTATTGAGTCAAAAATATTAAAGTTCGGTGATTTGGTAAAATTGCAAACAGCTAAAATGATGTACAAAGCAAACTATAACCTGCTACCAAATAATGTACAACAATTCTTCTCAACTAAAGAGGAATATAACCTTGGAGGAAAAAATAATTTAAAACATTTGTATGCACGTACAACACTTAGAACCTTTAGCACAGTGGTCCCCAACCTTTTTGTAGCTGCGGACCGGTCAACGCTTGAAAATTTGTCCCACGGACCGGGGTTATTTATTTTTTATTTTTTCATAAAGAAATACAATCATGTGTGCTTACGGACTGTATCCCTGCAGACTGCACTTATCTATATTGATATATAATGTATATATTGTGTTTTTTATGTTGATTTAATCAAAATAAAAAAATAAAAAAATATTTTTATTTTTTTCTTTATTTTTTTTCTTGTGCGGCCCGGTACCAATCAGTCCGGGGACCGGTACCGGGCTGTGGCCCGGTGGTTGCGGACCACTACTTTAGCATATCAGTAGGTGGAATTAAATTATAGAATATATTAAGTAAAGAAGTTAAACATTGTACTGATATGATCCAGTTTAAGAGGTTGTTCAAAATAATAGTGCTTACAAAGTACAAAGAAGAAGAATTATGAGAAATACTTTCAACCTTATTGAAAATAAGATATTCTTCATCTCAGTATGTTAATAATGACTGAATTAATTAATTACATATTACAAAACTGTTGTGTATACTAATTCACAGATGTTATTTTATTTTATAAAAAGGTCAGTAAATGATTCTATATATTTGTAAACGCTCTGAAGTGGGAAAGGGGTAGGATTAAATAAGCTTTGCTTCTTCCTACTCCTTTTCGGACATGATGTAAAGTGAAATGATATGAAATTGTGTGATGTATTATGCTGTAAGTGTGTTCATGTTCCAAATACACTAAAGAAAGAAAGAAAGAAAAATTAAATTTGCTTGCTACAGTTTTTTCCCATACAGAATGATATCCAAAAACTATCAAAAAACAAACGAAAATACTTTCAATTTTATGTATTTATTTTCTAAACGAACTACAATTCCCGTCAGCGTCCATATCGAGTTGGCCCGGCATGCACCGCGGCTCCGGGAAGATGAGGCCAAGATGGCGGCCAACCCAAGTAGTGAAGGCGCCCCTCCTTTCGATTGTCCATCATGGTGAGCGTTTGCACACGTTTAAAGTGTAGCGTTGGGGCGCGACGCAGTCGTTTCATTCTCATTGTTTGTAACAACCTTTGCGCTGCGGATGCATTTTCGTTATGTAGCCGTGTAGCCGGCAATGCTAGCACAGGCTAACGAGGTTAGCACTGATCCTCCACCAAACATGTCGAGCTGGTGTAAAATTGTTCATTTTATATTTGCTAGTTGTCTACCTGTATGTGAAAGAGGACAGAAACATATTTGCTTGTTTTCCCCCCAAATTCGGTGAGTTTTACAGATAAGGGAGACCCGCATGTGTCACCAGGAATGAAGCAAATATCACTATTGTATTGAATGAGAATGGGACAAGCGGTAAAAAATGAATGAATGGATGTTTGGATGGAGAATGTTATTGTTCCGGTCTGCTTGCAGGGGAGGCAAGCCACCAGTCGGGCTCCACCTCGACGTGATGAAGGGAGACAAGCTGGTCGAGGTAAGCTGAATGTACAAACCCAGTTTCCATATGAGTTGGGGAATTGTGTTAGATGTAAATATAAACGGAATACAATGATTTGCAAATCCTTTTCAAGCCATATTCAATTGAATGCACTACAAAGACAACATATTTGATGTTCAAACTCATAAACTTTATTTATTTTTTTGCAAATAATAATTAACTTAGAATTTCATGGCTGCAACACATGCCAAAGTAGTTGGGAAAGGGCATGTTCACCACTGTGTTACATGGCCTTTCCTTTTAACAACACTCAGTAAACGTTTGGGAACTGAGGAGACACATTTTTGAAGTGGAATTCTTTCCCATTCTTGCTTGATGTACAGCTTAAGTTGTTCAACAGTCCGGGGGTCTCCGTTGTGCTATTTTAGGCTTCATAATGCGCCACACATTTTCAATGGGAGACAGGTCTGGACTACAGGCAGGCCAGTCTAGTACCCGCACTCTTTTACTATGAAGCCACGTTAATGTAACACGTGGCTTGGCATTGTCTTGCTGAAATAAGCAGGGGCGTCCATGGTAACGTTGCTTGGATGGCAACATATGTTGCTCCAAAAGCTGTATGTACCTTTCAGCATTAATGGTGCCTTCACAGATGTGTAAGTTACCCATGTCTTGGGCACTAACACACCCCCATACCATCACACATGCTGCCTTTTACACTTTGCGCCTATAACAATCCGGATGGTTCTTTTCCTCTTTGGTCCGGAGGACACGACGTCCACAGTTTCCAAAAACAATTTGAAATGTGGACTCGTCAGACCACAGAACACTTTTCCACTTTGTATCAGTCCATCTTAGATGAGCTCAGGCCCGGCGAAGCCGACTGCGTTTCTGGGTGTTGTTGATAAACGGTTGTCGCCTTGCATAGGAGAGTTTTAACTTGCACTTACAGATGTAGCGACCAACTGTAGTTACTGACAGTGGGTTTCTGAAGTGTTCCTGAGCCCATGTAGTGATATCCTTTACACACTGATGTCGCTTGTTGATGCAGTACAGCCTGAGGGATCGAAGGTCACGGGCTCAGCTGCTTACGTGCAGTGATTTCTCCAGATTCTCTGAACCCTTTGATGATATTACAGACCGTAGATGGTGAAATCCCTAAATTCCTTGCAATAGCTGGTTGAGAAAGGTTTTTCTTAAACTGTTCAACAATTTGCTCATGCATTTGTTGACAAAGTGGTGACCCTCACCCCATCCTTGTTTGTGAATGACTGAGCATTTCATGGAATCTACTTTTATACCCAATCATGGCACCCACCTGTTCCCAATTAGCCTGCACACCTGTGGGATGTTCCAAATAAGTGTTTGAAGAGCATTCCTCAACTTTATCAGTATTTATTGCCACCTTTCCCAACTTCTTTGTCACGTGTTGCTGGCATGAAATTCTAAAGTTAATGATTATTTGCAAAAACATTTTTTTTTATCAGTTTGAACATGAAATATGTTGTCTTTGTAGCATATTCAACTGAATATGGCTTGAAAAGGATTTGCAAATCATTGTATTCCGTTTATATTTACATCTAACACCATTTCCCAACTCATATGGAAACGGGGTGTGTAATGCATGCATCCATACAAACCCTTTTGAAGGGCACCGACTACAAGCCGGGCAGTCCAGGAAAAGTCCCAGCTTGGGTTTCTCAAACTGGACTTTTCCTCTCCGTGGCTGCACGGCTTCTTACCGGTGCCAGAGCAGAACCCAGCCATGATTTTTAGGCTTCTCGGTGGGAAGGAACACTGTGGAGTTATGACTCAGAGGCACAGCCGTAAAAGGCATATCGTGTTGGCGAATACGTCTAACCTTGCATTTGACGCTGCATGTTGTCTTCTTCCCGTAGAAACTGATCATAGACGAAAAGAAGTTCTACTTGTTCGGGAGGAATCCGGACTGGTGCGACTTCACAATCGACCATCAATCGTGCTCGCGTGTCCACGCCGCCCTCGTCTACCACAAACACCTGAAGAGGCTCTTCCTAATAGACCTCAATAGCAGTAAGCCATGATCTTCTTTTTAGAATCAGCTTTATTGGCTGCAAGGTATTTTTACAGGATTTCCGCGGGTCATTAATAGAATAGAATAGGAAGTACTTTATTGATGCGGTCCTCTCCAAGGTTTCTCATAGTCATTCACATTGACGTCCCACTGGGATGAGTTTTTCCTTGCCCGTATGTGGGCTCTGTACCGAGGATGTGGCTTGTGCAGCCCTTTGAGACACTTGTGATTTAGGGCTGTATAAATAAACATTGATTGATTGATTGATTGATCCCTGCGGGGAATTCAACACCACAGTTCGCTCACAATAGACAATAAATACTATACAGCATTATTCACATGTGAATAATATAAATATGTTAGAGATGTCTGATAATGGCTTTTTTGCCGATATCCCGATATTGTCCAACTCTTAATTGTTTACTATTATGTTAGATCCACTATAGACTGGACTTTCACAATATTATGTCAGACCCACTCGACATCCATTGCTTTCGGTCTCCCCACATATGCGGTCCTCTCCAAGGTTTCTCATAGTCACCAAAATGATTCCCGGGCGCGGCGCCGCTGCTGCCCACTGCTCCCCAAGGGGATGGGTCAAATGCAGAGGACAAATTTGACCACATCTAGTGTGTGTGTGACAATCATCGGTACTTCAATCTTTAATCTTTAATAATTCACATCGACGTCCCACTGGGGTGAGTTTTCCTTGCCCTTATGTGGGCTTTGTACCGAGGATGTCGTTGTGGCTTGTGCAGCCCTTTGAGACACTTGTGATTTAGGGCTGTATGAATCAACATTGATTGATTGATTGATTGATTAATTACCGATTCCGATATCAACCGATATATACAGTCGTGGAAATAAACACATTATTATGCCTAATTTTGTTGTGATGCCCCGCTGGATGCATTAAACAATGTAACATGGCTTTCCAAAATAAATCAACTCAAGTTATGGAAAAAAATTCCAACATGGCACTGCCATATTTATTATTGAAGTCACAAAGTGCGTTATTTTTTTTAACATGCCTCAAAACAGCAGCTTGGAATTTGGGACATGCTCTCCCTGAGAGAGCATGAGGAGGTTGAGGTAGGCGGGGTAGGGGTACGGGGAAGGGGGTGACGGGGGGTGTATATTGTAGCGTCCCGGAAGAGTTAGTGCTGCAAGGGGTTCTGGGTATTTGTTCTGTTGTGTTTAGGTTGTGTTACGGTGCGGATGTTCTCCCGCAATGTGTTTGTCATTCTTGTTTGGTGTGGGTTCACAGTGTGGCGCATATTTGTAACAGTGTTGAAGTTGTTTATACGGCCACCCTCAGTGTGACCTGTATGGCTGTTGACCAAGTATGCCTTGCATTCACTTGTGTGTGTGTGAAAAGCCGTAGATATTATGTGATTGGGCCGGCACGCAAAGGCAGTGTCTTTAAGGTTTATTGGCGCTCTGTACTTCTCCCTACGTCCGTGTACCACTCCGTACAGCGGCGTTTTAAAAAGTCATACATTTTACTTTTTGAAACTGATACGGGCGGGGGGGGGGGTTAGGTTTGGTTGATATCAGCACTTCAGTCATCAACAATTAAATCATCTGAGGAATGGACATTGAAACAGTGTAGGTCTCACTTCGTAGGATATGTACAGCAAGCAGTGAACAGGAGTTAGAAACATTCTGCCATTTGTTTACAACCGAATGGAATCATAACGTGAGTGATTCCGACTATTTTGGGCGGTTAGTGGTCGATCCACAGCGATCGTTCTGCCACACAATACCTCAATGCTAACGAGGGGAAATTACACTTCAACACTGTTCTTGGCATCGACAGTAGGATTGCCTGTTTGCATTTCAACAGTTGTTTTTCTCACTACGATAGGGCGAAACCATCCTTGCCCAGGCACACCCTCCTGGTTTTTGGAGTATGAATATTTGGGGTTTTGGCACCAGCCGCTAGACTAGATCTGACCAATCTAAGTCTATGAACATGAACTGATGAAGCCTGCTTGGATGAGGAAACATCTTCTAAGACAAATCAAACAGTCCAGTTGCGATCGATTGAATGCCCTGAGATACTATCAGGTCAATACAACAATGGTTAGATTAGTATTTTTTACTATCAAAAATCTTTTGTCATTTTTGTTATTGTTTACAAACTGAGGAGCCAAGTCCGTGGAAACAGGATGGCTTAAGGAAAACCAAAATATTTTAATTACAGCCAGAAGTAGGACATCATTTTAAAATGTTCATTGATATTGTTACGCCGCCAACCTGTGTTTCAGTCTAATTACCGTATTTCCTTGAATTGCCGCCGGGAATATAGTATTCGCCTGCCTAGAATTACAGCCGGGTCAAACTCGTTTAGCAAAATAATTAGCGCATGCTTGGCACTTCCGCCGGGTCAAATATGAGTCATTAAATGACTTCCGCCTCCTGGTGGTAGAGGGCGCTAGTGATCCTTCTTGCGACTGCTGGTACTGCAGAAGACCGGTGCTGCAGAAGAAGACAACAGGTAGCAAGAGTGAGGAGCCATTGTTTGCTTGCACTTTTACCATGGAGGATTACATATCTAAAATAAAACAGTTTTCTAAACTGGACTTTGAATCGAAGCAGGAGGTAATACTTAAAGGAAGATTTCTATCGAGACAGAGAGACTTTTAAAACTGAAGAAAGATAAGGAAGACTTCTATAGGAGCTGCGCATGGACTCATTTATACCTAAAGGTAAGCCAATAATAACGTTTTTTTTATTAAATGTGCTTTTCATGATAAGGTAAGCGCCAGAGTGAGAAGAAGTTTCAAAATAATTAACACATGCTTGTCAATCCCGCATGCTTTTGGTACACGCAGGAGTGAGAAGAGGTTTTAAATTAATTCGCGCCCCTGCGGCTATTCAAGGAAATACGGTATAATTGGGATCAAAATGGTATCATTCAATGATCTTGATAAGTTTAAAGTATTGGTATGACCAATACTGCCCTTGTAACTACTTGGTATTAGATCGATACCCACAATTGTAGTATCGCCCAAAAGCAATGTAAAGTAAATGTAAACAACAGAAGAATACGTGCTTATTACATTTTACAGAAGTGTAGATAGAACTAAGGCTGCAACAACTAATCGATTAAATCGATTATAAAAATAGTTGGCGATTAATTTAGTCATCGATTCGTTGGATCTATGCTATGTGCATGCGCAGAGGCTACTTTTTATTTTTATTTTTTATAAACTTTTATTTATAAACGGCAACATTTACAAACAGCTGAGAAACAATAACCAAAATAAGTATGGTGCCAGTATGCTGTTTTTTCCCCAATAAAATACTGGAAAGGATAGAAATGTAGTTTGTCTCTTTTGGCCGATTATTAATCGGTTAATCAAAGTAATAATGGTCAGATTAATCGATTATCAAATTAGTTGTTAGTTGCAGCCCTAGATAGAACCATGTTACAGTAGAAAATAACCAGATATAACCAGTAACTTAATAGTTTTGACAAAATAATACAACTGGAAATGTTGAAATTATGTACTGCATATATCTGCAGATTAGAACCCTTCGTAACCATTTTTGAAATTCATCTTTTTTCATTTATATGTACCATATGATATATCATAATATGTAGCGTTGTCGCAGGAGGCTGCACTACATATTGCAATATGATCCATCCCTATTTTACAGTTAAGAATTAATTGTTATGGTTTTTTTTTAGCACACGGTACTTTCCTCGGACACATCCGTCTGGAGCCACACAAGCCCCAGCAGGTTCCCATCGACTCCACGTTATCCTTTGGTGCTTCCACGCGGACGTACACCATCCGAGAAAAGCCCCAAAGCCAGGGAGGGGGTGGCAACGCAGACATTAAGATAGGAGACGAAGACGAGCTGAAGGGACTTCTCGGGTTACCGGAGGAGGAGACGGAGCTGGAGGTACAATGGCGTCCTCGCTTGAAGACACTAAAGTGTCGTATGACCTTGTGATAACGTTGGACCCTTTTACCGGACAGAATTTGACAGAGTTTAACACGGCCCACAACAAGCGCATCTCCCTTCTGACCATCGAGGAGGGCAACCTGGACATCCAGAGGCCGAAGAGGAAGAGGAGGCACTCAAGAGTTACTTTCAACGAGGAGGACTGCATCATCAATCCAGGTGCCAAAATAGCGCAGTCTTTCACTCATTACCCTAACGCTGCACGCCATCCTGCAATAAAAACGAACACGATAAACTACAACAAGCAGTCATCAAGCTTTTGATGAGAACATGAGGAAAGTATACTCCGTGTGAACTGTATTTTTCTGTTTCCCACAGAGGATATCGACCCCTCGGTGGGACGTTTTAGGAATATGGTGCAGACGGCGGTTGTACCCATCAAGGTAAGGTTTGACTTGGTCGCCACCATCTTACTGGGAACATTATTTATCCTGCAATATAGACAAATTAAGTGTTTTAAATTGTCACACCAATAGAATATAGATGATAAAAAAAGTGAGTACTTCTTACATTTCAGCAAGCAATCCGTTATGTAGACATTTGGGTATACAGGTGATCTCATGGCACGACCGTGTGTTTGTCGGAAATATTTTCCCATAATTCGAAAGTACGTGGTATTAAAGGGAAACCACTTTTTTTCTGGAATTTTACATATCGTTCACAATCCTAATGAGAGACAAGAAGACAAAACGTTTGGTTTTTTTTGCATTCGAACTAGGGCTGGGCGATATGGCCTTTTATTAAAGGCCTACTGAAAGCCACTACTAGCGACCACGCAGTCTGATAGTTTATATATCAATGATGAAATCTTAACATTGCAACACATGCCAATACGGCCGGGTTAACTTATAAAGTGACATTTTAAAATTCCCGCAACACTTCTGGTTGAAAGACTCCTTTGGATAGGATTTATGCGCGTGACGTCACAAAATCCACGGAAGTGGTTGGACCCCATCGACCCGATATAAAAACCTCTTGTTTTCTTTGACAAAATTCCACAGTATTCTGGACATCTGTGTTGGTGAATCTTTTGCAATTTGTTTAATGAACAATGGAGGCTGCAAAGAAGAACGTTGTAGGTGGGATGGATCGGTGTATTAGCGGCTAAGTACAATACTTACAGCAACACAACAAGGACTACTTACTACGCCTAGCCGATGCTTGCCGCCAAACCCACGGATGAAGTCCTTCGTCGCGCCGTCGATCGCTGGAACGCAGGTGAGCACGGCTGTTGATGGGAAGATGAGGGCTGGCTGGCGTAGGTGGAGCGCTAATGTTTTTTATCATAGTTCTGTGAGGTCCGGTTGCTAAGTTGCTAAATTAGCCTTAGCGTCGTTAGCAACAGCATTGTTAAGCCTTACCAGGCTGAGAATTTTTAACCGTGTAGTTACATGTACATGGTTTAATAGTATTGTTGATCTTCTGTCTATCCTTCCAGTCAGGGGTTTATTTCTTTTGTTTCTATCTTCATTTGAGAACGATGCTATCACGTTAGCTCAGTAGCTAAGTGTTTCACCGATGTATTGTCGTGGAGATAAAAGTCACTTTAAATGTCCATTTCGCGTGCTCGACTCTCATTTTCAAGAGGATATAGTATCCGAGGTGGTTTAAAATAAAAATCTGTGATCAACAATAGAAAAAGGAGAGAGTGTGGAATCCAATGAGCCAGCTTGTACCTAAGTTACGGTCAGAGCGAAAAAAGATACGTCCATCACTGCCTCTCTAGTCCTTCACTGTAACGTTCCTCATCTACGAATCTTTCATCCTCGCTCAAATTAATGGGGTAATCGTCGCTTTGTCGCTCCGAATCTCTCTCGCTCCATTGTAAACAACGGGGAATTGTGAGGAATACTAGCTCCTGTGACGTCACGCTACTTCCGCTACAGGCAAGGCTTTTTTTTATCAGCGAGCAAAAGTTGCAAACTTTATCGTCGATTTTCTCTACTAAATCCTTTCAGCAAAAATATGGCAATATCGCAAAATGATCAAGTATGACACATAGAATGGATCTGCTATTCCCGTTTAAATAAAAAAATTCATTTCAGTAGGCCTTTAATATCTCTATTTTTAGACCATGTCACGATACACGATATATATCTCGATATTTTTGCCTTAGCCTTGAATGAACACTTGATGCATATAATCACACAAGTAGGATGATTCTATGTGTCTACATTAATATATGCTAATTTTAAACTTTCATGTAATACACAATGCAATAGGGCACCAATCTGTACTGACTGGAAAAAACATGAACAATCATATTACGATATCTGTAAAGTATTAGCCCACATTTCATGTTTTGTTTGTACACAGCTAGCTCGACAGTGCATGTCCATGCATGACATGCTGCGTGTATCATAATCAATATTAAAGTGGGACTCAGTCGATGGACAGTTGTGCGTTTGGTCGAGCTGGCCGGGAACCTTATTTCTCGAGTTATTTGGGTAAGCACTTCATTTTTGTCGAAATAGCATGGCTTCAAGTTCCGCATTTATACCGTCAAAGTCACTGTCACTTCATTCTCTCGACTTCAGTCTGCTTCAACGTTTCAGCCTTGCTTCCTTCTAGAAGCAGCAGTTCATCCTCCGTATATTCAGCTTCAAAAAGATAGGGATGTAAATCCTCATTTGTCAAAAAATAGTCGTCTTCGTTGTCTGTTAAAGATTCTGCTATGATTACAAAACACACGTGCACACACGTTTGTTTCCGGAAGTAGGAACACACATTTGTTGCCAGAAGTTGGACGTACTCTGCGATGGAAACGGAAATGAATGCGCTGAAGAAATCAAATCAAAATACAGTAAATATTGAAGATGTTACATATTGTTATGAAGGTGTCTGTTACTACATTATATATATACTTGCAGTGTGTATATTGTACATATTACATATTGTTATGAAGGTGTCTGTTACTACATTATATATATACTTGCAGTGTGTATATTGTACATATTACATATTGTTATGAAGGTGTCTGTTACTACATGATATATATACTTGCAGTGTGTATATTGTACATATTACATATTGTTATGAAGGTGTCTGTTACTACATTATATATATACTTGCAGTGTGTATATTGTACATATTACATATTGTTATGAAGGTGTCTGTTACTACATGATATATATACTTGCAGTGTGTATATTGTACATATTACATATTGTTATGAAGGTGTCTGTTACTACATTATATATATATACTTGCAGTGTGTATATTGTACATATTACATATTGTTATGAAGGTGTCTGTTACTACATGATATATATACTTGCAGTGTGTATATTGTACATATTACATATTGTTATGAAGGTGTCTGTTACTACATGATATATATACTTGCAGTGTGTATATTGTACATATTACATATTGTTATGAAGGTGTCTGTTACTACATTATATATATACTTGCAGTGTGTATATTGTACATATTACATATTGTTATGAAGGTGTCTGTTACTACATGATATATATACTTGCAGTGTGTATATTGTACATATTACATATTGTTATGAAGGTGTCTGTTACTACATTATATATATACTTGCAGTGTGTATATTGTACATATTACATATTGTTATGAAGGTGTCTGTTACTACATTATATATATACTTGCAGTGTGTATGTCAAACGTTGATGGAGGTTTTAAGTTGTTTTTGAGGACTTTGAAGACTACAACAGTGACTCCAAAAAGCCACCAAAATAGGAGCACAAGACAAGAAGTAAAACACTACACACAGGAAAACAGCAAAAAAGTCCAAATAAGTCAGGGTGTGATGTGACAGGTGGTGACAGTACACCTACTTTGAGACAAGAGCTATGTTGATGCATGCTTGGTTATGCTTTAAAGTCATATCCAACAATTGCGATTACGACTTTTTACTTTCAACTGAGTTTTGTTTTTCAATGATTTCTGCTGGTGGTGTGCCTCCGCATTTTTTCAACGCTAAAAAATGTGCCTTGGCTCAAAAAAGGTTGAAAAATACGGCATTAGATGGAATATGTAGAAAACTTAATCAACCGAAAATATGGTGTGATTACAAGAAAATGATAAAAAGTAAAATAATTGTTTCCTAAATAGGATGTATATGTGAGGCAGATCTACTGATGATGTGTGTGTGCTCGCCTTGCTTTAGAAACGGCGGTCAGAGGGCCAAAACACGTTGGGTCTGGACAACTTTGCTTCAAAGCGTATGCACGGTTACAGCCTGAGCGGCGGTCTCTACGGCGACCTGCCTCCCACCAGCCACGAGAACCAGCCCACGGGCGCTCCGGGCGGTGCCTCCATGCAGGGCGGGCTCCCCTTGCCTTTCCCCAACCCAGCACCGGAGGTGGACCTGGCACCGGAGGCTCAGCAGCCCCCCATCATGCTCAACCCCACTCCGGTCACCGCCCCCTATCTACCAGAGACCCACAACGAGCCACGCAAAAAGAAGTATGCCAAAGAGGCGTGGCCGGGAAAGAAGCCCACGCCGTCGCTACTCATATGACCGCTTTGCCCTGCATGTTGACTCTCAGGTACCAGCGGGGCGCATCAGGGACAAGGTGGCAAGGCTCAGCCATGACGTCACTTTTGCGTTGTTGGTGGGCCTTCTGGTTCCGTTGGAGTTGTATAAAAAAATGAAACATGTTTTTGAGCCACAGTTAGATGGTTGTGTGTCATAACAGACTAATGTAACTTTAGTTTCTTATTATTATTATTTGCTTTTCAACTCTTTTCAGTGCTTTTTGGAAACGTTATGAATAAATGGCAGAAGAGTATTTTTATACACACAATTTTACTGTGATGAGTCAGGACTGACAGGAGAAAAGTGATCTGGTCATTGTTTCAATTATGTGATGATGAAATTGTCTTACACCCTAATGGATCTGACCAACTTTTTAATAAATATATTGCAGTTGTTTTGGCAGCCGCTAGATGGCGACTTAAGCACACGTGATGGCTCAATTTTGTTTTACAGTCAGGCAAATATTTGTGGGTTCTTCACTATAGAGATAAAATAGTGTGTAAGCAACCAAACTAAAAGTGTATTCAAACATTCGAAATCAACACTTTTTGTTTGAAAATGTGTTCATTTTTGGTTGCAAATCCAATTTTTGTTTGGTTGCATGAAAAGATCGACCAGTATCGCAACCACAACCACTTTCATCTCGTTTATGGCAAAAGTTATAAACAATGTAGCTCCTAAAGGACATGAATCGGCTAATAATAAGCAGAAGTGTTCCAATAAAACTTTCTACATTTCTGATTCATGCCGATATTGTAGCCTTGACTATTGGCTGATTTGATACCGATTTATCTCTACTATGATACCACAACTAGAGATGTCCGATAATATCGGCCAGCCGAAATTATAGGCCGATAAATGCTTTAAATGTAATATCGGAAATTATCGGTATCTGGTTTTTTATTATTGTATCGTTTTTTTGTTTTTTTTATTAAATCAACATCCTCCCCCATTTACACTCATTTTGTTTCTTTCTGTTATTAATATTCTGGTTCCTACATTATATATCAATATATATCAATACAGTCTGCAAGGGATACAGTCCGTAAGCACACATGATTGTGCGTGCTGCTGCTCCACTAATAGTACTAACCTTTAACACTTCATTTTACTCATTTTCATTCATTACTAGTTTTTATGTAACTATTTTTATATTGTTTTACTTTCTTTTTTTATTCAAGAAAATATTTTTAATTTATCTTATTTTATTAATTTAAAAAAAAAGGACCTTATCTTCACCATACCTGGTTGTCCAAATTAGGCATAATAATGTGTTAATTCCACGACTGTATATATCGGTATCGGTTGATATCGGCATCGGTAATTAAGAGTTGGACTATCGGAATATCGGATATCAGAAAAAAGCCATTATCGGACATCCCTAATCACAACCAATGATACCTTTTCCTCATTTTTGAGTGTGACGTGTTATAAAACATGATTAATTATGCTGGATTAAAGTGCTCGAGCAGAGTGTGGAATAGACTAAAATATTTAGTATATCTTTTTTTTCCTTACACTCATGAGTCTCAATTCATTTTAATTGTCCGAGTTGAGTTGCCGTAGTCAGGAAGTAGCCTTAATGGGTGAGGGCCGACATCCGGGCAACTGAGCTACTACATACGGGTTCTTGGAGCCATAGCAACCAGACTGGCGTTGAAAACAAAGCGTTGCCATTACTCTTTAACCTACGCTGGTTAAACCCGTCATTCTGCCTCCAAAATGCCGAAAAACGGTGTTGTTTTTGGTTGTGCTAACCACAACTGGAAACAGGGAAAACAAAGGTTGTATTTTGTTCTGCCAAAGCGTGATAAAAGCCCACAGAGACGAGACAAATGGCTCGCAGCCGAAGTCGGGGCCGGTGGCAACAAGAGCCGCCTCACGCTGTCTATGTCGGTGGCGGTCGAGTTCCGCGATTACTTGGGGGACTTCATCGAACACTACGCCCAGTTGGGTCCCAGCAACCCGGGCATGGTGCAGGATTGGGGTCAGACCATCGCGCTCCCGGCGCAGGGACTTATGGAGTTCCGCGACGCTTTGGCCAAACTTCTTGACGATTACGGCGTGGACGAGGAGCCCGCGGAGCTGCCGGAGGGCTCGTCGATGACTGTGGACAACAAGCGCTTCTTCTTCGACGTGGGCTCCAACAAGTACGGCGTGTTCACACTAAGTTGTTGATAACTTCCGCGTCTCTTTCTTAGTAGCGCGCAGGCTAAGCTAACTAGCAAGCTAAGCTAAGCCTGAGAAGCTTTAAAGTTCACTGAGACGAGTCTGACGCAAATAACACATTTTCGTTTTTTCACACGATATGCGAATAAGTAAAAATGAAGGATTTAACGCCAACTTCCAAGCCACAACGCTCGTTAAATGCTTGTTCTGTCAATGCTGTGTTCGCTGTGAGCTGCTTTGTTTTCAACCAATTCCCGGTTGCTAGGGGATTGCTAGGCGGAAGTGACGTAGGTCCGCCCTCACCCATTGCCATCAAACTGAAAATGCCAGTCTTGTATTTTGTTGAGCCAGCAAAGTGTAAATGTGAGTATTGTACTTAATACACATCAGTTGTTTGATTTTTAACGTCTTAGTTGTTGTTTTGATTTCCAAATTATTAATTATTTCCCTGTAAAATCGCTAATGCTAATTAGCATGTCTACGTCACATCCAATGCTAATTAGCATCAAGATGGTGCATTTCTTTTACGTTGGAATGTCAAGAGAAGTTACTTTGTATCTCATGGAAGTTATATTAACATACTTTATATCTACATTTTACAGTGTTGAGAAGCAAAGACTCCTAAAGCTGTTACATAATGTATGTATGCTAAGCTTATGGAACCTATTTGTATGGACTTGCCTCTTTGTTAGGCTGACCATATTGTGAAATCCCCAAAAGAGGACACATACAGGACTGTCTCAGAAAATTAGAATATTGTGATGAAGTCTTTTATTTTCTGTAATGCAACTAAAAACATGAAAATGTCATACATTCTGGATTCATTACACATCAACTGAAATATTGCAAGTAGGGATGTCCGATAATGGCTTTTTGCCGATATCCGATATTCCGATATTGTCCAACTCTTTAATTACCGATACCGATATCAACCGATATATGCAGTCGTGGAATTAACACATTATTACGCCTAATTTGGACAACCAGGTATGGTGAAGATAAGGTACTTTTTTAAAAAAATTGTAAAATAAGATAAATAAATTAAAAACATTTTCTTGAATAAAAAGAAAGTAAAACAATATAAAAACAGTTACATAGAAACTAGTAATGAATGAAAATGAGTAAAATGAAGTGTTAAAGGTTAGTACTATTAGTGGAGCAGCAGCACGCACAATCATGTGTGCTTACGGACTGTATCCCTTGCAGACTGTATTGATATATATTGATATATAATGTAGGAAGCAGAATATTAATAACAGAAAGAAACAACCCTTTTGTGTGAATGAGTGTAAATGGGGGAGGGAGGTTTTTTGGCTTGGTGCACTAATTGTAAGTGTATCTTGTGTTTTTATGTGGATTTAATAAAAAAATAAATAAAAAAAACAAAAAAACGATACCGATAATAAAAAACCGATACCGATAATTTCCGATATTACATTTTAACGCATATATCGGCCGATAATATCGGCAGGCTGATATTATCGGACATCTCTAATTGCAAGCCTTTTATTATTTTAATATTGCTGTTTATGGCATACAGCTTCAGAAAACTCAAAAATCCCACCTCTAAAAATTAGGATATTTCCTCAGACCAAGTAAAAAATAAAGATTTATAACAGCAAAACAAAATCTAACATTTGAAAATGGCAATTAATGCACTCAGTACTTGGTTGGTAATCCTTTTGCACGGATGACTGCACCAATGCGGCGTGGCATGGAGCCAATCAGCCTGTGGCATTGCTGAGGTGCCCAGGATGCTTCAATAGCGGCCTTTAGCTCATTTGCTTTATTGTCTTTCAGCTTCTTCTTCACAATACCCCACAAATTCTTTATGTGGTTCAGGTCAGGGGAAAATTATTTTTTTTTGTCATAAAATAATACAATCATGTGTGCTTACGGACTGTATCCCTGCAGACTGTATTGATTTATATTGATATATAATGTATATATTGTGGTTTTTAAGTTGATTTAATTAAAAAAAAAAAAAAAAAAAAAATTTAATTTCCTGTGTGGCCGCGGCCCGGTACCAATCAGTCCACAGACCGGTACTGGGCCGCAGCCCGGTGGTTGGGGACCACTGTTCTAGGGGCCACACTTAAAGAAAGCTAAGGACAAGGAGGCCAGACTTCTCCCTTCACTATTATTTATATTTGGAGATCCATCTATCCATCTTCTTCCACTTATCCAAGGTCGGGTCGCGGAGGCAGCAGCCTAAGTATTAAAGCCCAGACTTCCCTCTCCCTAGCCACTTCCTCCTGGGGGACCCCAAGGGTGTTCCAGGCCAGCTGGGAGACATGGTCTCCCCAACGGGTCCTGGGTCTTCCTTGTGGCCTCCTACCGGCCGGACATCAATCAATCAATCAATCAATCAATCAATCAATCAATCAATGTTAATTTATAAACCCCCTAATCACAAGTGTCTCAAAGGGCTGCACAAGCCACAACAATATCCTTGGCTCAGATCCCACATCAGGTTAAGAAAGAATAACGAGAAACCTTGGAAGGGACCATTTTTCATTTACAGCAATTCACTGTAAATCAAAAACACTGTAGATTTTATAAAAAATTGACAGCTTAGTTGCCAAAATTCTATTGTAAAAATAAGAGTGGAGCACTGTAGAAAATTGTGTCAGGTTCAAACCCAGATGACATCTATTAAACAAGACAAGAAGCAAAGAAAACAGAGACAGAATTAAATTTGGCTCAATTTGAGGAGCGACGCCTGGGTACAGTGTCTCAGTACGCTCTGGCGAAAGATTGTACGCCTTCTCTTTTATTTGGACTTTCCCCGATTACATGGCAACAGCTGTTTCTAAGGTATGGGGGTCGTAAACAGCCATCGCCTTTGGTTACAGAACAGTTCAAAGAAAAGGTCGTAAACAGTCCACAGAAAAGGTCGTAAAGGACTTCAAAGAAGAGGTCCCTGTAGGGGAGTCAGGTCCTGCTTCCTCTTCGCTTCGTAGTTCTTGGGTCAAAACAATATATTTCTGTTGATTACAATACATGAAAGAAACAGAACACCTTCATGTTGCTTCCCATCCTACACAGTGGAGTTGTACAAGCCTTCTGCTTGGTAGGATTAAAGACGGCTTTTGTCCTCTCGCCGGGAACTCATTGAAACACAAAGTTTTGGGATAACTTAGATACAATTATTATAACAATTAACCATAGATTTTTTTGGTAAAACCAACTAGGCAGCTCAGTCACCAAAATTCTACTGCAAAAATAATAGTGGTAATGTTTTTTACATTTACAGTAATGCCACTGTAGAAAATTGACAATAGATTTTCTTGTAAAAAAAAAAAAAAAGGCAGCTCAGTCGCAATAATTTTACTGTAAAAATATAAAAAGTGGCACTGTTTTCTCCATTTACAGTACAACTGAAGATTTTACAGTAAAAAAAAATCTGGCTTTTCAGTTGCCAGAATTTTTACGTAAAAATAACAGTCGTACCGTTTTTCCATTCACAGTAATGGCACTGTAAAAAATCGCCCATAGATTTTTGGCATTTTTAGGCAGCTCAGCCGCCAGAATTTTACTGTAAATACAACAGTGGTACCGTTTTTCATTCACTGTAACTCACTGTAAATCGAAAAAACTGTAGATTTTACGGTAAAAAAACCCCAACAACTGGCAATTCAGTCACCAAAATTTTATTGTAAAAATAACAGTTGTACCGTTTTTACTTTTACAGTAATTCACTGTAAAACTAAAAGACTGTAGATTTTACGGTAAAAAAAAAAACTAACAAACTGGCAGCTCAGTCCGAAATATCGTACAGCAAAAATAACAGTGGTAATGTTTTTATATTTACAGTAAATAAGGAAAATTTAAAATTGACCATAGATTTTCTTGTTAAAAAAAATAAGGCAGCTCAGTTTCAAGAATTTTACTGTAAAAATATGAAAAGTGGTACTGTTTTCTCCATTTACATTAATGCATTGTAAAAACAATGACCATTTTTTTTCCGGTACATTTAAAAAAAAATAAAAAAATAACAGTGGTACTGTTTTCCCATTTACAGTAATGGCACTGTAAAACATTGCTCATAGATTTTCTGGTGTTTTTAGGCAGCTCAGTCGCCAGAATTTTACCGTAAATACAACAGTGGTAGTATGGTACCGTTTTTCATTCACAGTAATTCATCCATCCATCCATCCATCTTCCTCCGCTTATCCGAAGTCGGGTCGCGGGGGCAGCAGCCTAAGCAGGGAAGCCCAGACTTCCCTCTTCCCAGCCACTTCGTCCAGCTCTTCCTGGGTGATCCCGAGGCGTTCCCAGGCGAGCCGGGAGACATAATAATAGTAATTCACTGTAAATAAAAAAAACCCTGTAGATTTTACGGTAAAAAAACAACTGGCAGCTCAGTCGCCAAAATTATATTGTAAAAATAACAGTTGTACCGTTTTTACTTTTACAGTAATTCACTGTAAAACTAAAAGACTGTAGATTTTACGGTAAAAAAAACACACAAACTGGCAGCTCAGTCGGAAATATCGTGCAGCAAAAATAACAGTGGTAATGTTTTTATTAAGGAAAATAAAAAAATTACCATAGATTTTCTTGTAAAAAAAAATAAGGCAGCTCAGTTTCAAGAATTTTACTGTAAAAATATGAAAAGTGGTACTGTTTTCTCCATTAATGCATTGTAAAAACAACGACCATTTTTTTTCCCGGTAAATTTTTTTTTTAGGTAAAAATAACAGTGGTACTGTTTTCCCATTTACAGTAATGGCACTGTAAAAAAAATTGCCCATAGATTTTCTGGGGTTTTTATGCAGCTCAGTCGCCAGAATTTTACCGTAAATATAACAGTGGTAGTATGGTACCGTTTTTGATTTACAGTGAATTACAATTGTTGCGTTTGACCAGATGTTCCTCCAAGGGGAATTTAAAATGCTGGTCACTCCCAAGTTCTTTTGATGACATAAACTGAGCTCAAATTGACCACCAGGACAGAATAGGTATTTTGTAATTTATTTTCAAATATTTGAGAATAGAGACCAGCCTCGAACAACACATACAAATGCGTAGCCAAAGATGATCTGGAAAACATCACGGAAAACTCTCTTCTTCAATATCTCCCCCCGCCCTCATCTCTCTCACCCCAAACACATGTTCATTGTGTCTCTTATCTAGAGTCGGCCTGGGAAGGGAAGCAAGGAGGATTCCTCCTCTCTGCCTTCTACCTCAAGGCCGACCCCAGTGCAAAAGCACTTTGTCATTAGATTATTAGAAAAGCAAAAGAGTACAATATGGAACATTAGCTATTTGTAATATGACTATGAAAATAAAGAAGTAACACAAAAATATGGATATATGAAAATATATATATATCTCCGTCAATTTGGGGGCTGACTGTGGATTAGACAGCAAAAATAACAGTTGTAATGTTTTACATTTACAGTAACGCCACTGTAGAAAATTGACCATAGATTTTCTGGTAAAAAAAAAAAAAAAAACGTAAAAAAAACGATTTTTACTGTAAATATAACAGTAATAGTACCGTTTTTTTATTTACTGTAATTAGCCTTAAAAACGACCCTACATTTGAATGCAGTTGTACCGTTTTTTTCCATTTACTTTAAAACCAAATGACTGCAGATTTTACGGCAAAAAAAGCTGGCAGTTCAGTCGCCAAAATGTTATCGTAAAAATAACCATGGCACCATTTTTCCATTTACAGTAATGCACAGTAAAAAAATTTTTACCATAGATTTTACGGTGATAAAACGGTCGACTCAGTCGCCAGAATTTTGGTAGTTTTTATATTTAAACGACTCAGTTGCCAAAATTTTATCTTAAAAATAACAATGGCACCATTTTTCCATTTACAGTAATGCACTGTAAAAAAAAATTACCATAGATTTTACGGTGATAAAACGGTCAGCTCAGTCGCCAGAATTTTGGTAGTTTTTTATATTTACTGTATTACTACTGTAAAAACGACTGGAAATGTTATGTTAAGCAAACTGGAAGCACACAATTAACAGTGATATAATTTTCCATCGATACTATTGCACTGCGAAACAAAATCACCACGGATTTTGCGGTAAAAAAAAACTGGCAGCCCAGTTGCCAAAATTTTTCCATTTACAGTAAAGCACTATAAAAAAAACAACTTGTAGATTTTACGGTAAGAAAACCAGAAGAGCAGTCCCCAGGATTTTAATTTAAAATGAACGGTGATCCCTGATGTGGGATCTGAACCGAGGATGTCGTTGTGGCTTGTGCAGCCCTTTGAGACACTTGTGATTTAGGGCTATATAAATAAACATTGATTGATTGATTTACAGTAATGCACTGTAAAAGAAGGACCTTAGATTTTATGCTTAAACAAAAAAAAAAAGGCGGCTCAGTCGCCGGAGTTTTGTCGTAAAAATAACAATTTCAATTTACTGTAAATAATTTATATCCAAATTATACTGTAATTTTTTTTTTTTTTTTTAGTGTAGTGTTGACTTTATTTATGCATGTGTAGAATTTTCTTAAGAAATTCAATGAATCAGTCGTTGTGGAGGTCTCAAGTATCCACCGCTTTGATCCTGATGTGGATGCCGTTGATGGAGCGAAGCACCAGTCGAGGGATGAGCTTGGGCTTCATGGCGGGGTCCTCTATCAGGTGGAACCTCCTCAGCGTCAAAGCCACGACCACTTTCATCTCGTTCATGGCGAAGTTCTGACCGATGCAGTTCCTAGCCGGCGGAACGAAGGTCACGTTGTGTTTTTAAGTTGAGAAGCGGACAAGAAACAATCGCACAAGCGAACAAAACCAACCTGGGCCCAGCGGAGAACGGCACGAATGCATGTGGAGACCTCTGGGAAGTGTTCTCCGGCAGGAACCGAAGTGGGTCAAACACCTGGGCTCGCACCATGAGGAACAATAAACATAACATCTGGTCAGACAAACAAACTTGTGGAGATGTTGGGCTCACAAAGTCACAGGAAACCTCTCTGGAGATTTACCAATCTACAAAACCCAAAACCACGGAAGTTGTCACGTTGTGTAATTCGTAAATTAAAACAGAATACAATGACGCACTAATACACCCCCATACCATCACAGATGCTGGCTTTTGAATTTTGCACCCTTAACAATCCGGATGGTTCTTTTCCTCTTTGTTCCGGAGGAAACAACGTCCACAGTTTCCAAAAACAATTTGAAATGTGGACTCGTCAGACCACAGAACACTTTCCCACTTTGCATCAGTCCAGCTTAGATGAGCTCGGGCCCAGCGAAGCCGGCGGCGTTTCTAGGCGTTGTTGATAAATGTATTTCGCTCTGCATAGGAGAGTTTTAACTTGCACTTACAGATGTAGCGACAAACTGTAGTTACTGACAGTGGTTTTATGAAGTGTTCCTACGCCCATGTGGTGATATCCTGTACACACTGATGTGGCTTTTTGATGCAGTACCACCTAAGGCAGGGGTGTCAAACTCAAATACAGAGTGGGCCAAAATTTAAAACTGAACAAAGCCCCAGGCCAAGGTTGAACAAATTAGCCTTTTAATAGAGACCCAAACAAGTTTGGCATTGAATATTGAACAAGCAAGGCTTATATAACTTTATAGTGACATGCAAAATCGAGTTTCAAATAATATTAATAATTAAAAAATATCAATGGCATATCAAATACAATTTAAATAAAAATTGAATGCCTCTTTTCTATTTGCAGCCTTCTGAGGTAAATATCAACATAAACTTTTTCCACAGGCTAATAAATTTGAAAATAAAATAACAATGAATAAACCAACCATTCAGGACTTTAAACTGCTCAGTTTGCAACACACTGATCTAATCTGATGTGCCCAAGCCAGATACCTGCCATCTTTTCTTGGATGCTAGTTCATTAATGTCGGGGCTCAGGCTTTGAGCTGAGGCAACCTTCATTATCGAACGAAGGTGTTCATCAGTCATTATACCTCGTATTCCACCCGGACCACAGTCTTGGGGGCGTGCTTTAAAGGCACTGCTTTTAACGTCCTCTACGAGCTGTCGTCACGTCCGCTTTTCATCCCTTCTAACAACGTGCCGGCCCAGTCACAAGATATGAGAAGAGTTAGTGCTGCAAAGGGTTCTGTTGTGTTGTGTTTATGTTGTGTTACGGTGCGGATGTTCTCCCGAAATGTGTTTGTCATTCTTATTTGGTGTGGATTCACAGTGTGGCGTATATTTCTAACAATGTTAAAGTTTTTTATACGGCTACCCTCAGTGTAACCTGAATCGCTGAAGATCAAGTATGCGTTGCATTCACTTCTGTGTGCGTGCCAAAGCCGCACATATTATTTGACTGGGCCAGCACTCGTTGGACTGGACGAAAAGGGGAGGGGACGTGACGTGACGATTTTCGGGAGGGGCACTGAAATTTGGGAGTCTCCCGGGAGGTTTGGCAAGTATAGAATTAGCGGTGAATGCGGTGTACCGTGGCACCGCCGCTGTATATAATCGGCTGGCCAGCTCTAGTATTAATTTGATATCGCCTCAAGGGCCAAGTGAAATTACAGAGTTTGACACCCATGGCCTAAGGGATTGAAGGTCCGTAATACCATCGCTTTGTTGGTAAACGAGAGTTGAATATGGATTATCATCACACATCAACATGTCTGAATTAGTGCAAATATCTGAATAGACTGGCTAGATGGTTCTCATGTTAGTAAAACATATTTAGAAGGTAGTAAACATGATTTGTATGCTGTAACTATTAACATATTTGATTTAAAGTGAATAATTCCTACTTTAAGAAATTAATTTACCATGGTCAAGCCCGGAACCAATTAACAGCAATAAACGAGAGACTGCTGTACGCGCAAAGTGAAGTGAAGTGAAGTGAGTTATATTTATATAGCGCTTTTCTCTAGTGACTCAAAGCGCTTTACATAGTGAAACCCAATATCTAAGTTACATTTAAACCAGAGTGGGTGGCACTGGGAGCAGGTGGGTAAAGTGTCTTGCCCAAGGACACAACAGCAGTGACTAGGATGGCGGAAGCGGGGATCGAACCTGCAACCCTCAAGTTGCTGGCACGGCCGCTCTACCAACCGAGCTATACTGCCCCACAGCGCACATGCATTTACATTGCTCATGAACGTTAGTCAAACATTAAACCTGTTTTTTTACACATCCCATTAAACTTTGTGCTCACTAGGGTGAGAACCCACTTAGTTATTGGACTAGGAAAATATGTCAAATGTTTTGGGACACCCCGAATTCAAAGTGTCTTCCAACCGCTTAACTCACATGAGGGTTCTCCCAAACCGTTGAATTCCTGTGCAGTGCAAACACACTTGTCCCAACTAATGACCCTACAAACAGAAATAGGGGCAGAAGTTAATCATTTATCTCAATCTCTCATTTTATATGTGTGGAAGGACTGCCAAAAAACTAAACTAACCTGCTGGCAAAGTCCGGCCATCAAAAAACGTAATGGCTTTGGTCGTTTTTCTGGCGATACCCGGCACAGGCGGGTATAGCCTGAGGGATTCTTTAATGCACATGGTGGTGTACGGCAATTTGCTGAGGTCCTCCCTAGTGACGACAGCACCTTGTTGATGACCAACATTTCAAAACCGCTACACTGAGGTGCCGTCCATGGAACGAAGTTACCACTCAATGTTGTCCTTGCCGTCCATGACCTGAGTGACCTCGTCCCTGCACTTCTGCTGGTGTACCGGGTGGCAGGCAAGGCTGTAGAGGATGAAGGAAATGCCACTGGCGGTTGTGTCATGGCCCGCGAACATGAAGGTGTCCACTTCCGCTCGTATGTCTTCATCCGATAGTCCCTGCTGGTCCTCATCCTTAAAGGTTTGCGGCCGTCGACAAAAAACATAAATCGATTAGTTTTATGGGGTGCTGGTTGGTTCGTGGTTCCAGTGGAAGCTGCATGAAGGAATACTTGACACAGATGTTGTTTAGCACTGTTTTTATTTTAGTAGGTTTCTAGTTTCTGTTGCTCACATTCTCGTTGTTTTGGTCAAACTCTACCAGCAGGAGTGTGGAGCAATTTTTTGTGAACTAAGGACTTATCATGCTATAACATAAGAGAGTTTAAGGTCCTACCTTTAGTCCAAACAAAAGATTTATGGCCCTGGTGTCAAAGGTCAAAGGGGGGTGGGGTTAAGGAAATGTCAAAGGGAGGCGGGGGTAAGGGGGGGATGTGTTAGGGGGCGGAGCTATGGGGGTCACGTGTCAGGGGCGTAGTTTAACCCTGAAGAGGGCGGGACTTATCCCGGAAGGACCTAAGACCGGAAGAGGGCGGTTTTAAGACTGGAAGAGGGCGGGGGTTAATTTGGAAGAGGCTAAAAATATGAATATGACTGACATTAATAGGTATTAGGAACATGAATGGGTTATTGTTGAATATGAATGACATTTGACCGACATTTACCCTTTGATTACTCAACACCTACACACACACGCAGGGATCGCAAATGGTTGGTATACAGTTTAATTGTTGTTGTTTAAAACTTTATACGTTTACGATTGTCTAGAAGAGACAGACAGAGACAGATTTACTTTTTTTTTGTACTTTGTAAGCACTATTATTTTGAACAACCTCTTAAACTGGATCATATTAGTACCATTTTTTACTTTTTTACTTAATCCATTCCATAATTTAATTTTACATACTGATATGCTAAAAGGTTTAAGTGTTGTACGTGCATATACATGTTTTAAATTATTATTTTTTTAAGGTTTTATTTCTCCTTTTTTTTGTTGAGAATAATTGTTGTATGTTTTTTTTGGTAGCAGGTTATAGTTTGCTTTGTACATTATTTTAGCTGTTTGCAATTTTACCAAATTACCGCACTTTAATATTTTTGACTTAATAAATAAAGGGTTTGTATTGTGGGCAAAAGTCCCCAAAATGTTCAAAAATCACACCCGGGTTTCAGTCCCACAAGTCCCGCCGCCGGCCTGGAGAGTCCTGGGGTGCCCGACATGTCCAAAACGCCCCCAACAAAGTCACAGGAGGAGTGGGGGAGAAAAGTTGGAAAAGTGGGCAAAAGTCCCCAAAATGTTCAAAAATCCCACCCGGGTTCCAGTCCCACAAGTCCCGCCGCCGGCCTCGAGAGTCCTGGGGTGCCCGACATGTCCAAAACGCCCCCAGCAAAGTCACAGGAGGAGTGGAACATATTTTTGCACAATAACTCCGATATGGTAACACTAGCGAGCAGTAGATATTTAAACTGCAAAAAAAGAACTATGTTTGATTGATCTTACAAAGTTGGAAAATGACTCTCGGGGTGAGTTTAAACTATTAAATTGTTTAATATTTGGCGTATTAATTATTTTGTTTTATAGAGGGAATGTGGGAAGATTCTAAAGCAATTGCTTTTTTACAATTACAGTTTAGTGAGTCAAATGATTTTTATTTTACAAGAGAAAAAACATACAATATACTATATATATATATATATATATATATATATATATATATATATATATATATATATATATATATATATATATATAGTATATTGTTTTATTTACTTACAGATTTTTTTCTTTTACACCTCCGGTCTGCTGGTCAACTTTAACGGAGCGTTCGTCTTTGGATGCGGAGGCTTTTCTTCCACGATAGAGTCCCGAGGAAGAGGCTTTTTTTTCTCCGCGAAAGACTACCGACATTGAAGGGACAACATTGTGGAAAAAGACGGCGAATGTCCTACATGCATCTGCTGTAAGTTCTTTTTGCTTTCTGTATGTTTTGTCTTAAAGCATTGGAGTTTTAAGGAGATCTTCACACTTGCCCGTCCTTTGTCTAAATCAGGGGTCTCAAACATGCGGCCCGCCGGCCAATTGCGGCCCGCGAGACGTTATTGTGCGGCCCCCACCTTAATATGACAGTTTATTGTTAGTGCGGCCCGCGAGTTTTAAATCAGGAGTCTCAAACTCAATGTACCTGGGGGCCACTGGATGCAGAAACTGGGTGAGGCTGGGCCGCAAGAAAATATTTAAAAAAAAAAATCTAACATGCACTTTTTAATGAATTCACCTTCTTTGAATGGCTTTCCCGCACTAGCAAGCATCTCACTCACCATGTAGCTAGCTTTGACTGCTGCATCGCTCTTTTTGCTTGCTTTCTTGACGAAATCTTGTTGCCTCAGTAGACTGGTTTTAAAATTTGCAAGCCGGTTCACTCTCTCATCTCCCTGGTATTTTGCATACTCCTCAGTATGTCTAGTTGCATAATGACGTTTCAAATTGTATTGCTTGTGCACCGCAACTTTCTCTGTATCAACTACAGAAAAGAGCTATAAGGATTATTCATAAAGTAGATTACTTAGAACACACTAACATATTATTTATTAATTCGGGTTTATTGAAATTACAGGAGCTAGTAAAGTTACAGACATTATGTGTCATGTTTAAAGGCCTACTGAAATGACATTTTTTTATTTAAACGGGGATAGCAGATCTATTCTATGTGTCATACTTGATCATTTCGCGATATTGCCATATTTTTGCTGAAAGGATTTAGTATAGAACAACGACGATAAAGATCGCAACTTTTGGTATCTGATAAAAAAAGGCTTGCCCCTACCGGAAGTAGCGTGACGTAGTCAGTTGAACATATACGCAAAGTTCCCTATTGTTTACATTGATGGCCGCATGAAGTGAGAGAGATTCGGACCGAGAAAGCGACAATTTCCCCATTAATTTGAGCGAGGATGAAGAAAGATTTGTGGATGAGGAAAGTGCAAGTGAAGGACTAGTGGGGAGTTGAAGCGATTCAGATAGGGAAGATGCTGTGAGAGCCGGGGGTGACCTGATATTCAGCTGGGAATGACTAAAACAGTAAATAAACACAAGACATATATATACTCTATTAGCCACAACACAACCAGGCTTATATTTAATATGCCACAAATTAATCCTAATGCTAGCTCCTAGCTCCTAGCTACTAGCTCGAGCTAGTTATAGCAAGCGATCAAATGTTTGGAAGCGCAGCTGTGTACTCACGTTATCGCAACTGTGTATCCAAATCAAAGTCCTCCTGGTAAGAGTCTCTGTTGTCCGAGTTCTTCCATCTTGACTGCATCTTTCGGGAATGTAAACAAAGAAGCGCCGGCTGTGTACTGTTGTTACTGACTTCCCTCGCAAAATAGACACTTCGCACCGACAACTTTCTTCTTTGCTTGCTCAGCTTCTTTCTCCATAATGCAATGAACAAATTGCAACAGATTCACCAACACAGATGTCCAGAATACTGTGGAATAATGACATGAAAACAGAGCTATTTCGTATTGACTTCAATGGTGTCCGAATACTTCCGTTTCAATGATTGACGTCACGCGCATACGTCAACCCTCAGAGGCGTTTCGAACCGGAAGTTTAGCGGGAAATTTAAAATGTCACTTTATAAGTTAACCCGGCCGTATTGGCATGTGTTGCAATGTTAAGATTTCATCATTGATATATAAACTATCAGACTGTGTGGTCGCTAGTAGTGGCTTTCAGTAGGCCTTTAAGGCTAAAAGTAAAACATTACCAGCAAATTTACGAAAAGCCTCGCCGTGGAGTTTACAGTTACGGTAGCACAATTAGCCCCGAACGGGCTAACATCACCACTAACGTGTTACACGTCTGATTCGCCCAGCGACTCTCTGTCGGAGTATCAGCGCTGGGGTCCAGTGCACCACACATTTGTATTGTTGCTCGCTCCTTCGGCGGAGTGCTCGTCTTCCCCGCCCGGACTGTTTACAACGGGGGCGGGAGCGAGCAGGCGGGTGAGCGGGGGAGGCAGGGAGAGAGGGAGGAAGAGTGTGTGCGGGTGTCGTGGAAAAGCGGCAAAATGTTTCTCTGCTTGCATCACGCAAGTGACGTCAATGCATACTTGACATTTGTTCTGTTGTGTTTATGTTGTGTTTAGGTGCGAATGTTCTCCCGAAATGTGTTTGTCATTCTTGTTTGGTGTGGGTTCACAGTGTGGCGCATATTTGTAACAGTGTTAAAAAATAAATAAAATAAAATATGACCACCCTCAGTGTGACAAGTATGGCTGTTCCTCAAGTATGTCTTGCAATCACTTGTGTGTGCCTGCAGAAGCCTCATACAACATGAGTGTGGGCCGGCACGCTGTTAGTATGGAGGAAAAGAAGATGCGGTGACAGTTTCTAGAGGACACTGAAGTCAGTGCCGAGAGCCTTAAAGGCCTACTGAAATGATTTTTTAAAATTTAAACGGGGATAGCAGATCTATTCTATGTGTCATACTTGATCATTTCGTGATATTGCCATATTTTTGCTGAAAGGATTTAGTAGAGAACATCGACGATAAAGTTGCAACTTTTGGTCGCTGATAAAAAAAAGCCTTGCCTGTATCGGAAGTAGCGTGACGTCAACAGTTGAAAGGCTCCTCGCATTTTCCTATTGTTTTCAATGCAGCTAGAGTGATTCGGACCGAGAAAACGACGATTACCCCATTAATTTGAGCGAGGATGAAAGATTTGTGGATGAGGAAAGTGACAGTGAAGGATTAGAGTGCAGTGCAGGACGTATCTTTTTTCGCTCTGACCGTAACTTAGGTACAAGCTGGCTCATTGGATTCCACACTTTCTCCTTTTTCTATTGTGGATCACGGATTTGTATTTTAAACCACCTGGGATACTATATCCTCTTGAAAATGAGAGTCGAGAACGCCAAATGGACATTCACAGTGACTTTTATCTCCACGACAATACATCGGCGAAGCTCTTTAGCTACTGAGCTAACGTGATAGCATCGGGCTCAAAGGCAGATAGAAACAAAAGAAATAAACCCCTGACTGGAAGGATAGACAGAAGGGACGGCGTGGCGAAGTTGGTAGAGTGGCCTTGCCAGCAATCGGAGGGTTGCTGGTTACTGGGGTTCAATTCCCACCTTCTACCATCCTAGTCACAACCGTTGTGTCCTTGGGCAAGACACTTCACCCTTGCTCCTGATGGGTGCTGGTTAGCGCCTTGCATGGCAGCTCCCTCCATCAGTGTGTGAATGTGTGTGTGAATGGGTGAATGTGGAAATAGTGTCAAAGCGCTTTGAGTACCTTGAAGGTAGAAAAGCGCTATACAAGTATAACCCATTTATCATTTATCATTTAAGATCAACAATACTACTAAACCATGGACATGTAAATACACGGTTAATGCTTTCCAGGCTGGCGAAGGTTAACAATGCTGTTGCTAACGACGCCATTGAAGCTAACTTAGCAACCGGACCTCACAGAGCTATGCTAAAAACATTAGCTCTCCACCTACGCCAGCCAGCCCTCATCTGCTCATCAACACCCGTGCTCACCTGCGTTCCAGCGATCGACGGAAGGACGAAGGACTTCACCCGATCACAGATGCGGTCGGCGAGACGGAGGAAGTTAAGGTGAGTTCGCCCGGCTAGCGCGTCTGCTATCCATCTCTGTCCTCCTGGCTGTGTTGCTGTAGTCCGCCGCTAATACACCGATCCCACCTACAACTTTCTTCTTTGCAGTCTCCATTGTTCATTAAACAAATTGCGAAAGATTCACCAACACAGATGTCCAGAATACTGTGGAATTTTGAAATGAAAACAGAGCTTTTTTGTATTGAATTCAATGGGGTACCATAACTTCCGTATCAACCGTTTACGTCACACGCATACGTCATCATATCTAGACGTTTTCAACCGGAAGTGTGGCGGGAAATTTAAAATGTCACTTTATAAGTTAACCCGGCCGTATTGGCATGTGTTGCAATGTTAAGATTTCATCATTGATATATAAACTATCAGACTGCGTGGTCGCTAGTAGTGGCTTTCAGTAGGCCTTTAAACCACACCGTGATTGGTAGATTCCTTCAGCTCTGCACACAACGCTGTCAAGCGCCATTCATTTAAAACTCGCGGGCCGCACTAACATTAAACTGTCATATTGAGGTGGGGGCCGCACAATAACGTCTCGCGGGCCGCATATTTGAGACCCCTGCTTTAGAATCTTCCCACATTTCCTCTATAAAACAAAATAATTAATACGCCAAATATTGAACAATTTAATAGTTTAAACTCACCCCGAGAGTCATTTTACAACTTTGTAAGATCAATCAAATATAGTTCTTTTTTTGCAGTTTAAATATCTACTGCTCGCTAGTGTTATTGTGCAAAAATATGTTCCACTCCTCCTGTGACTTTGCTGGGGGCGTTTTGGACATGTCGGGCACCCCAGGACTCTCGAGGCCGGCGGCGGGACTTGTGGGACTGGAACCCGGGTGGGATTTTTGAACATTTTGGGGACTTTTGCCCACTTTTCCAACTTTTCTCCCCCACTCCTCCTGTGACTTTGTTGGGGGCGTTTTGGACATGTCGGGCACCCCAGGACTCTCCAGGCCGGCGGCGGGACTTGTGGGACTGGAACCCGGGTGTGATTTTTGAACATTTTGGGGAATTTTGCCCACAATACAAACCCTTTATTTATTAAGTCAAAAACATTAAAGTTCTGTAATTTGGTAAAATTGCAAACAGCTAAAATAATGTACAAAGCAAACTATAACCTGCTACCAAAAAAAACGTACAACAATTATTCTCAACAAAAAAAAGGACAAATAAAACCTTAAAAATTTTTTTTTTAAAACATTTATATGCACGTACAACACTTAAAACTTTTAGCATATCAGTATGTAAAATTAAATTATGGAATGGATTAAGTAAAAAAGTAAAAAATGGTACTAATATGATCCAGTTTAAGAGGTTGTTCAAAATAATAGTGCTTACAAAGTACAAAAAAAAAGTAAATCTGTCTCTGTCTGTCTCTTCTAGACAATCGTAAACGTATAAAGTTTTAAACAACAACAATTAAACTGTATACCAACCATTTGCAATCCCTGCGTGTGTGTGTGTAGGTGTTGAGTAATCAAAGGGTAAATGTCGGTCAAATGTCATTCATATTCAACAATAACCCATTCATGTTCCTAATACCTATTAATGTCAGTCATATTCATATTTTTAGCCTCTTCCAAATTAACCCCCGCCCTCTTCCAGTCTTAAAACCGCCCTCTTCCGGTCTTAGGTCCTTCTGGGATAAGTCCCGCCCTCTTAAGGGTTAAGCTACGCCCCCTGACACGTGGCCCCCATAGCTCCGACCCTAACACATCTCCCCCTTACCCCCGCCTCCCTTTGACCTTTCCTTAACCCCACCCCACTTTGACCTTTGACACCAGGGCCATAAATCTTTTGTTTGGACTAAAGGTAGGACCTTAAACTCTCTAACATACCATACCCATCCATCCATCCATCCATTTTCTACCGCTTATTCCCTTCGGGGTCGCGGGGGGTGCTGGTGCCTATCTCAGCTACAATCGGGCGGAAGGCGGGGTACACCCTGGACAAGTCGCCACCTCATCGCAGACATACCATACCATACCAACTTTATAAAGCTCTTTAACAACAACCGCAGTTAACAATCTGACGGTTCAGTTTAAAATCCCTATCTGGACGAAAACCCTGGTTAATGACTATGGGCTTCACGTCCAATGCCAGGGAGCATTGATTAACAGGGGTGATTCACAAAAACTAAAAGGGTCCAAATACCATCACTTCAGTTTTTTCCTCATCGAAGCTTAAAAAATGTAGGGCCATCTAAGCTCTAATGTCGTCAAGACATGTAAGAAGTGGCTGAACTGAGGGAGCATGTTCTTCTCTTTAAAGGAAGGTAATTTTGTCTGTCACCGGCATAACGGTGCCTTCTTAGGATTGGACCCAGTACGAGTATGGAAATGGACAAAAGCAGTGGTCCTAAAATTGAGCCCTGTGGGACACCATATAACAACAGAGGATTCCGCGCCAGCAACATTTATTTTTGCTAGATAGGACTTGAATCAATGTAAAGCCGTGCCAAAGATGCCCACTTAGTGGTGTTGGTGGCCAACTAAGATTTGATGGTCCACTGTATCGAAGGCTGCTGTTACATTAGGTAAGACCAGAATTTCACAATCTACTGAATCAGTTCCTAGAAGGATGACATCAAAACCCCTTAAGGGTAGCATCGCTAACAGTAGCATCGCTAACCCAACAAGGGACTCCTCCCAGTAGCTCCACCCACTCAGCAGATGACTTTATGAATTTCTTTAATAAGAAAATTGAAGTCATTAGAAAAGAGATTAAAGACAATGCATCTCAGCTACAGCTGGGTTCTATTAACACAAATACGACTGTATATACGACGGACACTGCCCTCCAAAATAGTTTCTCCCTCTTTGATGAAATAACATTGGAGGAATTGTTAAAATGTGTAAATGGGACAAAACAAACAACATGTTTACTTGACCCAATTCCTGGGAAACTTATCAAGGAGCTTTTTGTTTTATTAGGTCCATCAGTGTTAAATATTATAAACTTATCACTTTCCTCTGGTACTGTTCCCCTAGCATTCAAAAAAGCGGTTATTCATCCTCTACTCAAAAGACCTAACCTCGATCCTGACCTCATGGTGAACTACAGACCGGTCTCCCACCTTCCGTTTATCTCGAAAATTCTCAAAAAAATTGTCGCACAGCATCTAAATGAACACTTAGTGACTAACAATCTCTGTGAACCTTTTCAATCCGGTTTCAGGGCAAATCACTCTACGGAGACAGCCCTCGCAAAAATGACTAATGATCTATTGCTAACGATGGATTCTGATGCGTCATCTATGTTGCTGCTTCTTGATCTTAGCGCCGCTTTCGATACCGTCGATCATAATATTTTATTAGAGCGTATCAAAACGCGTATTGGAATGTCAGACTTAGCCTTGTCTTGGTTTAACTCTTATCTTACTGACAGGATGCAGTGCGTCTCCCATAACAATGTGACCTCGGACTATGTTAAGGTAACGTGCGGAGTTCCCCAGGGTTCGGTTCTTGGCCCTGCACTCTTTAGTATTTACATGCTTCCGCTAGGTGACATCATACGCAAATACGGTGTTAGCTTTCACTGTTATGCTGATGACACTCAACTCTACATGCCCCTAAAGTTGACCAACACGCCGGACTGTAGTCAGCTGGAGGCGTGTCTTAATGATATTAAACAATGGATGTCCGCTAACTTTTTGCAACTCAACGCTAAGAAAACGGAAATGCTGATTATCGGTCCTGCTAGACACCGACATCTATTTAATAATACCACCTTAACATTTGACAACCAAACAATTAAACAAGGCGACTCGGTAAAGAATCTGGGTATTATCTTCGACCCAACTCTCTCGTTTGAGTCACACATTAAGAGTGTTACTAAAACGGCCTTCTTTCATCTCCGTAATATCGCTAAAATTCGTTCCATTTTGTCCACAAGCGATGCTGAGATCATTATTCATGCGTTCGTTACATCTCGTCTCGATTACTGTAACGTTTTATTTTCAGGCCTCCCTATGTCTAGCATTAAAAGATTACAGTTGGTACAAAATGCGGCTGCTAGACTTTTGACAAAAACAAGAAAGTTTGATCATATTACGCCTATACTATATATACCTTTATATACATATACACCTATACTGGCTCACTTGCACTGGCTTCCTGTGCACCTAAGATGCGACTTTAAGGTTTTACTACTTACGTATAAAATACTACACGGTCAGGCTCCTGCCTATCTTGCCGATTGTATTGTACCATATGTCCCGGCAAGAAATCTGCCTTCAAAGAACTCTGGCTTATTAGTGATTCCCAGAGCCCATAAAAAGTCTGCGGGCTATAGAGCGTTTTCTATTGGGGCTCCAATACTATGGAATGCCCTCCCGGTAAAAGTTAGAGATGCTACCTCAGTAGAAGCATTTAAGTCTCATCTTAAAACTCATTTGTATACTCTAGCCTTTAAATAGTCTCCCTTTTTAGACCAGTTGATCTGCCGTTTCTTTTCTTTTCTTTTCTACTCTGCTCCGGGGTGGACCGCTAGCCTGTTCATCGGATGGGGACATCTCTACGCTGCTGACCCGTCTCCGCTCGGGATGGTTCCTGCTGGCCCCACCATGGACTGGACTTTCATTGATGTGTTGGACTTTCACAATATTATGTCAGACCCACTCCACATCCATGCTTTCGGTCTCCCCTAGAGGGGGGGGGTTACCCACATATGCGGTCCTCTCCAAGGTTTCTCATAGTCATTCACATTGACGTCCCACTGGGGTGAGTTTTCCTTGCCCGTATGTGGGCTCTGTACCGAGGATGTCGTTGTGGCTTGTACAGCCCTTTGAGACACTTGTGATTTAGGGCTATATAAATAAACATTGATTGATTGATTGATAATAATACAGATTTTCCACTATGGTATGATATTCCAGAATATCATGGTCTTTTCAAAAAAGTATTTAACTATCCAAAACAATCTTTTCCAAGATTTTTGAGAGGAAGCGCAGCTTTGAAATAGGCCTAAAATGAGCTAAATGGAATGGTCCAGACTACGTTTCTTCCAAAAGGATTGAACCATGGCATGTTTAAAGCAAGTAGGAACCACACCATTAGACAGACTGCTATTAACAATTTTAAGACTTGATCTTCTGCGACTGAGTGAAGCTATCATCTGTGTCATCACTTTCAAAGTTATGGGAACAGGTTTTATTTTGATAGGTTTCTACTTTCTGTTTTTGTTCCCATTATTTTTGACTTGATCGGACAGTGTGTTAAAGTCGCTATGAAGCAGCTTTTAGTGGACTAAGGATTTTGGTTTGGTTTTTGATGACCAAGATGTAAACTAGTCCTTATGGCATTCAAAGCGATGTGTACAATTTTTATTTTTGTTTGTTCTACTTCCACTTACTGTTACTTGTTCAGACTATGTGCCAAAGTCGGTATGAAGCAGCTTTTAGTGAACTAAGGTCAACCAACGAACGAGATTTTTCTATAGAATCTCCTCTCTGGTCAACAAAAGCACCATGAGGATTCCAGCGGGAACTCTCGTTCAACCCTTTTTCGATTACGCATGCACCTCCTGGTACCCTAGCACCTCCAAAACCCTCAAATCTAAACTCCAAACATCCCACAACAAGCAAGTCAGATTACTTTTAGACCTCCACCCCAGATCACACCTCACTCCTACCCACTTCTCCAAAGTTGGCTGGCTCAGGGTGGAGGACAGAGTAAAACAACTTGCACTGAGCCTAGTCTATAAAATCCACTACACCTCCCTGATACCGAAGTACATGTCAAACTACTTCCTTAACGTAAATGACCGACATAACCACAACACCAGGGGGAGCTCCACTAACCACGTTAAACCCAGATTCTGAACTAACAAAGGTCTTAACTCATTCTCTTTCTATGCCACATCAATGTGGAATGCGCTCCCAACAGGTGGAACAGAGTTGCTTTAATTGATGATATTGAGATAGCGTTGAAATACTTTTATAATGAATTTCAACGTATAGTCAATAAACATGCTCCGTTTCGAAAACTTAGAGTTAAAGGTCGAAATAATCCCTGGTTTTCCTCTGCAATTGGAAACCTTCTCAAAGAGAGAGACGTTGCTTGGGCCAGGGCTCGAAAAACAAAGACAGAGGCTGACTGGCTTAGCTTCCGCCAGCTTAGAAATAAATGTACTTCGCTTGTTAAGAGGGCCAAGTCTGATTTTTACCTGCATGAATGCAAAAAACATACTAATGATCCCAAAAAGTTTTGGCAAACCATAAAAGCTTCTTTAAATCATGTGACAACAAATGACTTTCCAAGTCCTTTAATTACTCAATCTGGTACTTTGTCTGATAAGACAACTATATCAAATTGTTTTAATGAGTATTTTGTTTCTGCCGGATCCTTGTTTGAGTCGTTGAATCCTCAATTGTCAAATGTTGGTTTAACTAATGTTAATATACCAAATACACCACAGGCTGTAAATAGACGCAGCACCTGCACTTTTGAGTTCACACCTGTATCAATATCCGAGGTAAACAGTGCACTAAAGAGCCTGGACACAACTAAAGCAGCAGGACCTGACCAAATTGAACCCTTTTTCTTAAATTTGGCTGCTGATTTTGTTGCTGAGCCTCTCTCGCATATTTTTAACCTAAGTCTAACAAGTAAAAGCATTCCAAAAATCTGGAAATCGGCCTTTGTTCTTCCCCTGCTAAAAGGGGGTGAACCCACAAATATAAATAATTACAGACCAATTTCTAAATTATGCATTTTAGCAAAATTGTTTGAGAAGATCATCAGTAACCAGCTAGAGGATTTTTTAGAATGAAACAATATTTTATCTCCATTTCAATCTGGTTTTAGAAAACAGCATAGCACTATTACAGCTGCTCTTAAGGTCTTCAATGATTTAATCGAGGCTGTAGACGGCAAGAAATATTGTGTCGCCCTATTTATTGATTTGTCAAAAGCATTTGACACAGTAGACCACAGTCTGTTCATTCAAGCCCTTCATCACGTTGGATGATCTAAAAATGCAGCTGCTTGGTTCACAGACTATCTCTCCAGCAGAACACAAGGTGTACAGGTGGCTGGGACCACCTCTTCATTACTGGACATTACCAAGGGCATTCCACAAGGCTCAGTGCTGGGGCCCATTTTATTTTCTATCTACATAAATAATCTTTGTAATAATTTGTCAAATGCAATGTAGCATTTTTATGCAGACGACAGCATTATTTATTGCTGTTCAACCTCCATCACTCAGGCTTTTGAGTTTTTACAAGCTGCTTTTGATGTCATCCAGGCTCGCTTATTTGATCTTAAATTGGTTTTAAATACAGATAAAAGCAAGGTAATGGTTTTCTCTCATTCAAGGGTGCTACTGGAAAATATTCCAAATATTGTAACATCAAATGGAAACCCTATAGAGCAGGTCTTAAATTACAAGTACTTGGGTTTTACTCTTGATCAGGAGCTTTCATTTAAAGCTCATATTAACAACTTGGTCTCTAAGCTTAGGGTAAAGCTTGGTTTCTTTTTTAGAAATAAAAACTGCTTCTCTCTTAAAGTCAGAAAGAAATTGGTGACAGCGACTATCTTGCCTGTAATTGATTATGGAGACGTGCTTTATTTTAGTGCTTCATCTAAATGCCTCCAGTCCTTGGACACTGTTTTTCATTCAGCACTAAGATTTGTTACTGGCTGTCGTAGTCTCACCCACCATTGTCAACTGTATATGAAGTCAGACTTATCTTCATTGAGTGCACGCAGATACACACATTGGCTGACTTTAATTTATAAGGCTCTTTTAGGTTTAATACCTCCATACTTGTGTACTTTGTTACAAAGAAAAAGCAGCTCTTACGCATTACGTTCTAACAATTTGTATGTTTTAACTGTTCCTCATGTACGGACTGAATTTGGCAAAAGAGCTTTTGGCATTGCTGCCCCTATGGCATGGAATGAATTGCAGACGAAACTGAAACTTACAGAACTACTTCCATTTGGAGCCTTCCGTTCTGTCCTGAGGGACAAACAGCGAGAGACGTTTGCACAGTGCCTGTGTTTTTAAAGATGTCAATCTCTGTTGTTTTACACTTCTCTTATGTATTTTAAAATGTATGTCTTAATGTATTTATTTTGAAACTGCTCTGTGACATGTGCTGTTGACCTCTTGGCCAGGTCACCCTTGTGAAAGAGATCTTGATCTCAATGGGTTTTCTTATCTGGTTAAATAAAGGTTCTAAAAAGAAAGGGCATCTCTATCCTCCTTCAAAACCGCAATAAAAGTACACCTCCAGGCAACTTCAACCCTAAACTAACACCCTCCCCGGATTGTAAATAATCAAATGTAGATCTGGACTCCCCAGGCAACTTTGCGAGGATTCTCTTCGTGGAGTTCAGCTCCGCCTTCAACTCCCTACAGAAGCATCTATTGATCCGGAAACTACACCAGCTCAACATCTCCCCTCAGCTGATCCATCTCACTCACAACTTCCTCACCGACCGACTGCAAGTAGTAAGGGTAGGTTCAAACACATCCCCGATGCTAACCATCAACACCGGGGTCCCACAGGGATGTGTGTTGAGCCCTTTCCTGTACACACTCTACACCAATGACTGCCGTAGCATCTCACCCACCACAACATACTTAAAATACTCAGATGACACAGCCATTCTCGCACTCCTCTCCAACAGTCAATCCATCCTGGACTATCATAACACAGTCAAACATTTCATAGAGTCATGCACAGCCAGTTATCTGGAAATCTATGCCAATAAAACAGAAGAAATACGCTTCAACCCCCCCTCACCTCAGAACCCCATCATCATAAACACACAAACAGTTAAAACAGTTGCCACTAAGATGTAGATGAGTCCTGATGGCATTCAAAGCGATCTGTAAATATTTTATTTTTGTAGGTTTCTACTTCCACTTACTATTATTTGTTGGGAATCTGTGCCAAATTCAGCATGAAGACACTTTTAGTAAACTAAGGACTTTGGCTTTGAGCTTCTGTGACTGTCATTGTATTGTTAATCATCTATTAAAGAACAACTTTTCTTCTAAAACTTACTCTTGCTAAGAGAAGAATGTCCAAAAAGTCCATGTTTCTCTTCTTTTTGATGTTCTCAGGCTTTGCCTCTCCCTTTAATGCTTCTTTGCGCTTTTTTATCACGTCCTCTTTCAAAGACAAAGATAAGGTATTACTGACGCGTGTGACATGTTGCCGTTTCCAGAAATGGGCTTACCTGTATGACTGTGAGCCACCTTGCAAGCTCTCCTGTACCTGAAGCCATGCGGGCTGAGGTAGAATACGAGGTTGTTGTGGTAAGGAAAGATCCGCAGGCGCAAGTTGATCAAATCAGTGAGCTCATACACGGATTTGATGTAGATGTTTGTTCCGCTGAAAGCAGAATACAGTACATGTTAAAAACTGTCCAAAACAAGGCTAATGATGTACAGAAAGTCGAGGCTGACCTCTCGGTCTGACAGTTGCTGTCGTAGCTGAACGCGCACTTCAGAATGCTGTCCAGCGCCATGAGGCTCACATGTTTGAACAGCTCGAAGGACTCGCCGCTGCTTGAATAAAGCTCCCATTTGTCCTGAAGACAGCCAGTAGGTTATAGACTTTGCAGCCGTTGATCCCTCAACCCCAAAGTTGACAGAGAAATTAATTTTGTTGAGTACAGATAATTGTGCCCTACAAATTCTGTCGAGCAAAAAGTTATGTTGTCATCACAGAGCTATAAACACAATACTAATCAATATTGGAAAAGGGTGGAGTGCTATCTCCAGGTTGGGGAGGAGATATTGCCCCAAGTGGAGGAGTTCAAGTACCTCGGAGTCTTGTTCACGAGTTAGGGAAGAGTGGATCGTGAGATCGACAGGCGGATCGGTGCGGCGTCTTCAGTAATGTGAACGCTGTATCGATCAGTCGTGGTGAAGAAGGAGCTGAGCCGGAAGGCAAAACTCTCAATTTACCGGTCGATCTACGTTCCCATCCTCACCTATGGTCATGAACTTTGGGTTATGAGCGAAAGGACAAGATCACGGGTACAAGCGGCCGAAATGAGCTTCCTTCGCCGGGTGGCGGGTCTCTCCCTTAGAGATAGGGTGAGAAGCTCTGTCATCCGGGAGGAGCTCAAACTAAAGCCGCTGCTCCTCCACATGGAGAGGAGCCAGATGAGGTGGTTAGGGCATCTGGTCAGGATGCCACCCGAACGCCGGGCACGTCCGACCGGTAGGAGGCCACGGGGAAAACCCAGGACACGTTGGGAAGACTATGTCTCCCGGCTGGCCTGGGAATGCCACGGGATCCCCCGGGAGGAGCTGGATGAAGTTCCCTGATTAGGCTGCTGCCCCTGCGACCCGACCTCGGATAAGCGAAAGAAGATGGATGGATAATCAATATTAATTTGATATACAGCGGTACCTTGGGAGTGCCTTACAGAGTTTTACAGGACATGAGCTGTCTCTGAGCTATTTGTTATGCTTTAGGCTGCGAGCATAAATTTGGGTTACGAGCCTCGTCACTGCTAGTTGGCGTAGCGCATGTCACAGTGAACCCCGTAAGACCCGACCAAAACATGCGGCGTCTCACTCAAGAGTTTGTCAGCTAATAGTAAGCTAGACATAACTTTGTTTTTCCAACCATGTCATTTACCAAATTTACATCAATCATATGGTATATATCGTTTATATAACACAAACCTAGTTGTTTATAGTACATTCTGATCTATTGTTTTTCATACAATATTTATTATCTATAAGGTTTTTTTTCTTTGTCTTTGTTACATATTAAAATAGTTGTGTTTTGGGGTGCAAGCTCCGATTAAATTATTTGAATGAGTGACACTGATTCGCAATATAAGAGTTTTTCAAGTTACCAGCTGCGTCACAGAACCAATTAAACATGTATCTTGAAGGTGTATTTTAAACTCCATTGGTATAGTGGTCAATTGTATATTACCTTTCATATTCATGTAGGTGTGCATTTTCCAAGATGGCGCCAGTATGTGCTTTGGCCCGCCGTCTCTCGCTGTCAGCTCTGTTCGTTTTTGTGTTGTTTGCGTCTATTTTCGTCTCTGTCAGTTCACTGCTTGTGTATGACCGCCAAACACTGTTGGATCTTTGCCCCTCTCCCACTGATATGATCAACTTCGACGTTGGTTTTTTGACGTCCCAGTCATCTTTTTTACCTGGCCGGATTCCTGCCTTCCTTTCCCGCCCCCTGGCTCCTCTCCCCCGGCGGAAGCGTCTCCGGCGCCGCGGTAAACGTGGCGGCCAGCTGGTGAAAGTTAGGGCACTCCTGGCCCGGCTGCCTGTGGCTTACCGAAGGAGGAATGGTGCGGTACCCGGTCTCCTCCTGCACCCACGCTCGCCGGATCCCATTGGTTCCTGGCTTGTTCCTATCGTTGGTTTGGAGGAAGAGGCTTGCCGCCGTCGCTCCTGCTGTCCCCGCCCCCGGAGGCGCGGGGTGGATTCCCGCCACCTGCGGGCTGTGTGTCGGGCCCCACCTGGATTAGCTGCGGCCTTGGACGTGCTGGCCCCCGCCAGGTTCGGTCTTGTGAACGCAAGATCCTTGACAAAGAAAACTTTTATCCTGAAGGATTTCTTCACTGGACTGGACTTCCTCTGTGTGACGGAAACATGGCTGAGAGCCGGTGAGTCCGCCCCTCTTAATGAACTTCTGCCTCCGGAGTGTTCCTATTTTAATTCTCCGCGGTCGTCCGGTCGAAAAGGAGGAGGATTAGCAGTCGTTTTTAAAAATGACTTTAAATGCCGTCAGATCCGCGTGCAATCCTCCTTTTCAAGCTTGGAACTGTGCATGTTTGAACTGGGTCTTTCTGATGTGGTCCTGTGTGCCGTCGTCTATCGACCACCCAACTACCACAAAGACTTTATAACTGACTTTTCTGAATTTCTGGCTGAAATCCTGCCCAAATATGATCGTGTCCTTATTGTGGGTGATTTTAATATTCAGGAGCTTCCTGAATGTAATTGACTCTTTTAACTTCGTACAATCTGTATGTGGTTCCAGGGGCGCCGCTAGGGATTTTGGACCCCATGAAAAGAATCTTTACAGGGCCCCCTGTATTATAATCTCATCATCATTAGGGGCCTCTCTGGGCCCCCCTCCATCATGGGCCCGTAGAATCCGTCTCCTTTACCCACCCTTTTCGGCGCCCCTGTGTGGTTCCACACATGAACGCGGGCATACACTCGATTTAGTGCTCTCGTATGGTTTGTGTGTTTTTAATTTGGACATTTGCGACGCTGTGTTCTCTGATCATATGCCGATCCTGTTTGATATTCCTACTCAGTGTCCGGTTAAATTGTGCGCTCCGCCTCAACGCTCTCGCATGTTTAATTCTTCGTCTCCTGCTCTGTTCTCCTCAATTTTTTCGACTCTTTTTGAGGATAATTCTGCAGCCTCTGTATGTTTGAATACTGAAGAGTTGGTTTCTGGTTTCAACTCTATTTGTTTACAAACACTGGACACGATCGCTCCTTTCAAGTGCCGCCGCTCTAAAGCCACGCCTCAGCCCTGGTTGAATGACGTCACTCGGGCTGCCAGGCGCAAATGTAGGATGGCAGAGAGAAAATGGAAAAAAGACAGGCTGCATGTGTCCTTTGCCATTTTTAAAGAAAGCCTGTTTTCCTTTCAGATGACTGTAAAGGCAGAGATGAATATATATCTATCTCAGATTATATCTTCTAACTATAGCAACCCCAGAGTTCTGTTTAAAACTATTAACACTGTCATTGATGCTCCCAAATCTGTTGGTTTTGATGCTTCTTTTGAATTCTGTGAAAATTGTCTCCATTTTTTCACTGACAAAATTGTGTCAACTAGAGGCAGTTTATCTCAGCCTTCATACGACCCTTCTGTTCCTCTGCATTTCTCTTCTGTTTTCCATCAGTTTGAGCCCGTGTCCTTTTCTTTTTTAAATGACACAGTTAGTCATATAAAGCTCTCTGGTTCTCCTGCAGACTCCCTCCCACCTCGCCTGTTTAAAGAGGTACTTGCTACTATTGGATCAAGTGTCCTTAACATTATCAATAGTAGCCTCTCTTCTGGAATAGTTCCAGTAGAGTTTAAACATGCAGTGGTACGACCTCTACTTAAAAAACCAAGCCTCGACCCCTCTCTCCTCTCTAACCTTAGACCTATCTCTAATCTTCCATACATTTCTAAAATATTAGAGAAGGTTGTCTACAGTCAATTGTTGCCCTTCTTAGAGGATAATGGTATTTAAAGTTCGGTTTTAAAGCCCTCCACAGCACAGAGTCAGCACTTCTAAAAGTTTTTAACGATATCCTCCTGTCAACTGATTCTGGTAAATATGTTGTCCTGGTGCTTTTAGATCTGTCTGCTGCTTTCGACACCGTCGACCACGCCACCTTAATCACTCGTCTTGAGAACTGTGTGGGCATTAAGGGCGCCGCCCTCAACTGGTTCCGGTCGTACTTAACCGACAGGAGTTTTTGTGTAAAAATAGACAGTTTTATGTCTTCCACAGCTCCTTTACCACATGGGGTTCCCCAGGGTTCAATCCTTGCCCCAATCTTATTTGCGCTTTACCTTCTCCCCCTTGGTTCTATTTTTAGGAAGTACGATATTGCATTTCATTTTTATGCCGATGATTGCCAGATTTATTTTCCCATGGCACAAAATAACACGGTTCAACGTCTTATTGACTGCCTGCACGATATCAAAGCCTGGCTTTCAGCTAACTTCCTGAGCCTAAATGAAGACAAAACAGAAGTTATGTTGTTCGGTCCAAGTCGCTCCCCCTCCCCCAACGTTGACCTCGGCACTCTGACCCCGTATCTCAGCGACTGTGTCACAAACCTGGGGGTAAAGTTCGACTCAGATTTTAAATTCAAAAAACAAATCAGCAGCGTCGTACAAAAAAGCTTTTATCAATTACGCCAAATAGCGAAAGTGAAACCGCTTCTATCAGGACATGATCTCGAGAAATTAATCCACGCCTTTATCTCGACTCGTCTAGACTATTGCAATGCCCTGTATGTAGGCATTAGCCAGGCCTCCCTCGCCCGCCTGCAGCTCGTGCAGAACTCTGCTGCTCGTCTGCTAACACAGACCCGCAGACGTGAGCACATCACCCCTATATTAGCGTCCCTTCACTGGCTTCCTGTGCGTTACAGAATCCATTTTAAACTCCTTTTATTTGTTTTTAAATGTCTAAACAACCTCGAGCCAACATATCTCTCCGACCTCCTTCAGCCTTACTGCCCCACCCGATCCCTAAGATCAGCCGATCAGCTGCTACTGACGGTCCCGGACACAAGGCTGAAGCTTAGAGGTGACAGAGCTTTCGCTGCTGCTGCTCCCAAGCTCTGGAACGACCTACCTCTGAGTGTTAGACAAGCCTCCTCTCTTGCTGTTTTTAAATCTCTCTTAAAAACATACTTTTATTCCATGGCTTTTAACACTGAGTGATACCCATCCTGCAATGGCGCCCCATAATACAGATGCTGTCAACCTGTTTTTATGTTTTTATATTTTATTTATTTATTTTTTATCGTGTTCTGTTTGTGTTGTGTTGTGTTTGCTCGGTTCTCGTATTATTTTTAACCTGCCCATTGTACAGCACTTTGGCTACCCCTGTGGTCAATTTTAAATGTGCTTTATAAATAAAGTTGATTTGATATTCGATAGGCTCCAATATTCTCCAGTGCAATAACAGTACTGAAATGAAGGCTTAAAAGGGAATTATAGGGGGCCTTAAAAAAATAAAAAAAATAAAAAATATATATACCTTCATATATATGTAGGAGCCATTTAAGGCATCCTTATTTTTGTGTTGGCATTACTTTCTTTTGTCACTAGGTGGCGGGCTTTTTGGGTTGAGCAGTGCAGGGGGGAAGGCATATGTAGGAGCACAGGTGAGCCAAACGAGGAAGGACTCAGGTGTGGGCGCACAAACCGTTCTTACCAACAGCAGACAACAGCAGACAACAGCAGACAACAGCAGGCAGCAACAGGCAGCAACAGGCAGGAGAACAAATAACACAATATCACTGCAAAAATCCCTGGTATGTTTCATTCACCCTGCAAGTTCGTTAATAAATATGCATAAACTGGATTTCCGACTGGACCTCACTTCATATACAATGTTTGCTACTGCGTAGGATCACTCCCTCAAACCTGTTGAGTAATGACAATAAATTGGAACATTTGAAGGTGAAGATTGCCACTACAATCAAGTAAGAACGCTGCTCTTCAAGTGGAACACCGAAGGACATCAAAAAGCCCCAGGAGGACGAACTGTGCCACGGCCACGCTGCTGCTCATCAGCCAGGGTGATTGGAAACACCTGCCAGCTCTATAGGGTGAGTTGTGTGGAGCTGAAAGCAGCACAAGGGAGAGACTTGGCCAATTATGTCTGGTGGCAAAGATGATGTGCAGCCACAAGGTGGCGAAAATGTGGATCCTGAAAAGGAAAATGTACAATATTTTGGAAAGGGAAAAAGAGCCATAACGGATACTGCCAAAGGCTTGGAAATGAAAGTTGACAATTATCATAAAGCAATAGGAGCATGTGTTAAAAAAGCTGCTAAAATAAGGGACACAATGAAACAACTCATGCATTCAAATGAAAATGATGAAAATGCAAATGCTGTAAGAGGTCACTTGGATGAATTGATTCATTTGTGTGGAGAGGCAAGAGAAAATCATTCCTCATTGATTGCCTAACCATTGCCTGAAGAGGAACTTGATAGAAAAAATGACTGGTTTCAAGAAAAGATTAAGATACTAGAAGGTTTCATAAAACTTGTGCATGGATGGTTATCAGAAGTGAACAAGCTAACCACACATGACACTGCCCCTGTGGAAGAGGAGTCACAATTGCATGTCTCTGCAACACATGGCTCAGTTGAAATGCAAGTCCAAGATGAAATGCATGTCCCACTTGCCCATGATGAACATTTATGTGTTACACTTTCTGATATTGGAGCCCAGGACGAATGTCTCAATCACACGCAGTTCCATAACATCAACAACCTCTTCTACCTCATCTGCTCGCATTCGAGCCCGGGCCGACAAGGCAGCTCTCAGGGCAGAGGCTGCTGCATTGGAGAAAAAACATCAGATTGAATCACAACAAAGAATTCAACAGGAACAACTCAGAATGGAAAAGGAAAAGTTGGAAATGGAAACCAAGCTGGCAGCAGCAAATGCAAGGGAGCAAGTTTTTGCAAGCATGGGATCTAGGGAAGGATCAAGAGTGTCAAGAATGAGCTCTGAATCCCACGAGGGAGCTGCTGCTCCAAAGAAAACAATGCCCCTCTCTGACACACAGGTCGGGAAGCCAAAACAATTCATATATGAAAAATGTACCGAAGCTCATTACATGACTCCAAGACAGGCTGCTCTCTCTTTAATGCAAACTGACAATCTGTCAAAATCAACTATGCAAATGAAAAGAGATGATGTTAAAGGTCATACAGTTCACACTACATCCCCTGTCACAAATGCCATCAAACAAGATCACATTCTTGATTTACTAAAAGGACAACATGATTTCAATGCCTTATTGGTTAAGCAGAATGTCCATTCCTCTTTACCATCAAGAGACGTACCTGTGGTTGATGGAGATCCGTTTCAGTATGAAACTTTTATAAGGACATTTGAATATGGAGAGGAGAAAAAGTGTGACACCTATGACTGCTTGCATTATTTGGAACAATATACTAGAGGGCATCCAAAAGAGCTGGTTCAAAGTTGCCAACATTTGCCTCCGTCTCAGGGCTACCAGAAGGCAAGACAGCTACTCAAGGAACATTTTGGTAATGAATATCATATTGCAACAGCAATAATGGAAAAGGCTTTTTCCTGGGGAACAATTAAATTGGAGGATATAAAAGGATTGAGAGCATTCTCTCTATTCCTCAGAAGTTGTCCAATGCAATGGGATATCTGGCCTATATGGAAGAAATGAATGTTGTTTCTAATATGAGGACCATCATCCTAAAGCTTCCATACAAGCTCAGAGAGCAGTGGAGGAACACGGCCTGTGACCTACAGGAGAAGCAAGGCCATCGTGACATTTTCCCAGACCTTGTGAACTTTATTGAAAAACAAGTCAAAATACTCTTTGATCCACTGTTTGGTAACATTCAGGACACTAAGCAATCAAACTGTCAAACCCTCATCCGTCCCTAAGCCAAGAGGAAAGTCAAGTCCAAAATGCAGCTTTGCAACAACATTAATACCCATAGAAACTGTGGAGTCAAATGAAGGAAAAAGGAATGTGATTGTCAAAAATCACAGTTGTCTGTTCTGTAAGAAGAATGGTCACACACTGGAGTGCTGTCCACAATTCAAGAGGAAGAAGCACAAAGAAAAAATAGACTTCTTAAAGGAAAAAGGAGTCTGTTTTGGCTGTCTGAAAATAGGACATTTAAGTCGAGACAGCAGAAATCGTCTATTATGTGAAATCTGTAAACAACAACATCCACAAATACTCCACATTGAACAGACAGAACAAACACAAACCAAATCAATTGGAACCAATACTGTTGTCCGACCTACCAAGCATACCTGTGGTCATATTGGGGCCGGGCACCACCCCTCCATCTACTCCATTGGACCTGTACAAGTTCAAAGCAACAAGGGAGACACAGCGTTACAAACATGCATTTTTGGATCATGGAAGCACCTCCACATTCTGCACAGAAAAACTGATGCAAAGACTGAACATTACAGGACAAAGAACAAACATCCTTCTCAAAACCATGAATCAAGTGAAACCCGAAACCAGCTACCACATCACTGGACTGGAAATAGCTGGGATAAATACGAATGACTTTATTCAATTGCCTGATGTATTTACATACAAAACCATGCCAGTTTCACCACACAATATTCCAAAACAGCAGGATTTGAAACACTGGCCATATGTAAATCATATCACATTACCTGAAATTGACTCTGACATCGACCTCCTCATTGGCACGAATGCCTCTAAGGCAGTGGTCCCCAACCTTTTTGTAGCTGCGGACCGGTTAACGCTTGATAATTTCTCCCGCGGCCCGGCAGGGGGGGGGGGGGGGGATTTTTTTATTTTTTTTTCATGAAAAAAGTAAAGTAATAAACGTGAATCCATTGACCTTTATTAGCACATTACGCCAACAACGTAACGAGTATAATTTTAATTTTTTTAAATTTTTTTGTCATGAAAAAATTTAAATATTAAACGCGAATCCACTGTGTACTCATATTGACCTTTATTAGCACATTGCGCCAACAACATAACATGAGTGTAACATCAAAGTCTCTGGTAACTTCCTCTCTGCCCATTACATAAATAAAAAAATCACGTGGAAAAACATATAAATGACAAGAACTAGCAATTCCACACTACTGTCATTATGAATGTTATTTTTCAACAGCTGAAATAAAGTTGTCAGTTTGAACCGTCAGATAAGCTTCCTGCATGTTTGTGTGCCCGAGTCCACTCACAAGCTCCTCCTCTCCCCTCTCCCTCACCTCCCTCACCTCCCTCTGCCCAAACGCGCTCTGATTTTCGTTGCTATGGTAACGTTTACATGCCTTCAAAATAAGATGCAGACACAACATTAAAAACGAATATAAGGTGCATGAGATTTTTAACTCACCGTAACACTAAATCAATGGGAGCCCTGAGCTTGTTTCTCTGAAACGAGACGGTCCCAACTGGGGGTAATGGGAGACAACTGGGGGTAATGGGAGACAACTGGGGGTAATGGGAGACAACTGGGGGTAATGGGAGACAACAGGGGTTAATGGTAGACAACTGGGGGTAATGGGAGACAACTGGGGGTAATGGGAGACAACTGGGGGTAATGGGAGACAACTGGGGGTAATGGGAGACAACAGGGGTTAATGGTAGACAACTGGGGGTAATGGGAGACAACTGGGGTTAATGGTAGACAACTGGGGGTAATGGGAGACAACTGGGGGTAATGGGAGACAACTGGGGGTAATGGGAGACAACTGGGGGTAATGGTAGACAACTGGGGGTAATGGGAGACAACTGGGGGTAATGGGAGACAACTGGGGGTAATGGGAGACAACTGGGGGTAATGGGAGACAAAGACACCCCAAGTGTGTTGCTTATGTCCAGTCTGCTACGTTGTTGTGTTTTGGTGGCTGTCACTGCAGAAAATCCCGCTTCACACAGATAGGATGTTGGAAATGGCAACAGTGTTTTCAGTGCCGTGGTGGCGACCTCGGGGTATTCTGCCATGACTTTATTCCAGAAAACAGGCAGAGTTTTGGTCTGAAATACACTTTTAAGGCTGCCGTCATTTGCGATCTCCAGCAGTTGATCTTCTTCTTGCAAAGACATGCTGGATTCATCTGCCTTGTTGACAAATGGGTCGCGGATCCATTCCTTGGCAGTTCGTGAGTAGTTGGGAAGTAGTGCTCAAACTCTTTTAAAGGCCTACTGAAAGCCACTACTAGCGACCACGCAGTCTGATAGTTTATATATCAATGATGAAATCTTAACATTGCAACACATGCCAATACGGCCGGCTTAACTTATAAAGTGACATTTTAAATTTCCCGCTAAACTTCCGTTTGAAAAAGCCTTCATCGGATGACTTATGCGCGTGACGTAGCCCGGGGAACAGAGGTATGCCTTCCCCATTGAATACAATACAAAAAAGCTCTGTTTTCATTTCATAATTCCACAGTATTCTGAACATCTGTGTTGGTGAATCTTTTGCAATTTGTTTAATGAACAATGGAGGCTGCAAAGAAGAACGTTGTAGGTGGGATCGGTGTATTAGTGGCTGGCTGTAGCAACACAACAAGGACTACTTACTTGGATAGCAGACGCCTAGCCGATGCTAGCAGACCCACCGTACGGATGATCGGGTGAAGTCCTTCGTCGCGCCGTCGATCGCTGGAACGCAGGTGAGCACGGGTGTTGATGAGCAGAGCAGATGAGGGCTGGTTGGCGTAGGTGGAGCGCTAATGTTTTTATCATAGCTCTGTGAGGTACGGTTGCTAAGTTAGCCTTAGCGTCGTTAGCAACAGCATTGTTAGGTTTTGCCAGGCTGAGATCTATTAACCGTGTAGTTACATGTACATGGTTTAATAGTATTGTTGATCTTCTGTCTATCCTTCCAGTCAGGGATTTATTTATTTTGTTTCTATCTGCATTTGAGACAGATGCTATCACGTTAGCTCATGCTAAAGAGCTTCGTCGATGTATTGTCGTGGAGATAAAAGGCACTATGAATGTCCATTTCGCGTTCTGGACTCTCATTTTCAAGAGGATATAGTATCCCAGGTGGTTTAAAATACAAATCCGTGATCCACAATAGAAAAAGGAGAGTGTGTGGAATCCAATGAGCCAGCTTGTACCTAAGTTACGGTCAGAGCGAAAAAAAATATGTATTTCACTGCATTCTAGTCCGTCACTCTAATGTTCCTCATCCACGAATCTTTCATCCTCGCTCAAATTAATGGGGTAATCGTCGCTTTCTCGGTCCGAATAGCTCTAGCTGCGTTGAAAACAATAGGAAAATATGAGGGAGTGAACAACTGACAACGTCACGCTACTTCCGGTACAGGCAAGGTTTTTTTTTATCAGAGACCAAAAGTTGCGAACTTTATCGACGTTGTTCTATACTAAATCCTTTCAGCAAAAATATGGCAATATCGCAAAATGATCAAGTATGACACATAGAATGGATCTGCTATCCCCGTTTAAATAAAAAAAATTCATTTGAGTAGGCCTTTAAAGCACAGACAGGTGATGGTGCAGCAGCTTGGTGAATGAAGGCGCACGCTCAGTCTCACGCAAAAACCCCGCCAATGTTTGAAACATGTCCAGGTTTTTTGGGTTGGTGCACTAATTGTAAGTGTATCTTGTGTTTTTTATGTTGATTTAAAAAAAATAAATAAAAATAAAAATATTATTAAAAAATTATTCTGCGGCCCGGTACCGAGCCACTGCTCTAAGGTACTGGAACCCTGGGAGGTGGTCAATAGCCAGGAGGATGGGCCATACGCAGTGAGGACCCTATTGGGATGGGTCATTTATGGTCCTTTAAAAGGAGATGACACCAGCAGGCATAATGGCTGCCCTGTTGCTGATGTCAATAGAATATCTACTCTAAACCTGGAGGAGTTAGTAGTCAAACAGTACAACCAAGATTCCAGTGAAAGATCCAGTAAGGAAACAGAGGAAATGTCAAGAGAAGAGGAAAAGTTTCTTGATATTGTGAGTAGAGATGTCCGATAATATCGGTCAGCCGATATTATCGGCCGATAAATGCGTTAAAATGTAATATCGGAAATTATCGGTATCGTTTTTTTTAAATTATCAGTATCGTTTTTTTAAAAGTTTTTTTTTATTAAATCCACATAAAAAACACAAGATACACTTACAATTAGTGCACCAAGCCAAAAAACCTCCCTCCCCCCATTTACACTCATTCACACAAAAGGGTTGTTTCTTTCTGTTATTAATATTCTGCTTCCTACATTATATATCAATATATATCAATACAGTCTGCAAGGGATACAGTCCGTAAGCACACATGATTGTGCGTGCTGCTGCTCCACTAATAGTACTAACCTTTAACACTTCATTTTACTCATTTTCATTCATTACTAGTTTCTATGTAACTGTTTTTATATTGTTGTACTTTCTTTTTTATTCAAGAAAATGTTTTTAATTTATTGATCTTATTTTATTTGATTCATTTTTTTAAAAAGTACCTTATCTTCACCATACCTGGTTGTCCAAATTAGGCATAATAATGTGTTAATTCCACGACTGTATATATCGGTTGATATCGGTATCGGTTGATATCGGTATCGGTAATTAAAGAGTTGGACAATATCGGCATATCGGATATCGGCAAAAAGCCATTATCGGACATCCCTAATTGTGAGTCACTCTGCAAAGATTAAAGATGAACATTACTGTTTAAACATACCTTTTAAAGAAGAAGATCCCATCATGCCGAACAAGCGTTGTATTGCAGAGCAACGCATCCAGAGCCTGAAACGCAAGTTCAACAAAAATGAAAAGTTCTATAAAGAATATACATCTTTCCTCACAGATATGATTGACAGTGGCTATGCTGAATTTGTACCATCAGACCAGCTGAATAGAAAAGATGGAAGACTGTGGTATATTCCACATCATGGTGTGCACCACTCAAAAAAAGGAACATTAAGAGTTGTTTTTGACTGTGGTGCAGTCATCACTGAACTGTGAACTACTTCAGGGTCCTGATCTTACCAACTCACTTATCGGAGTCCTCATCAGATTCAGACAAGAACCGGTTGCCTTGATGGCAGACAATAAAGCCATGTTCCATCAGGTTAAGGTGTCTGATAAGCATGTCGACTACCTGAGATTCTTATGGTGGCCTGACGGTGATATGCAGCAAGATCTGACTGAATATAGGACAGGGGTGGGCAATTCATTTTTACCGGGGGCCACATGAGCTACCCGAGCACTGCTGGAGGGCCACATCGACAATATTTCAATTAAATTTTGCTCAATATTATTTTTGATATATACCGTAAGATAAATAATAATAATAATAATAATAATTAATAGTAATAGTAATACTTCAACATAGTGTGTGTAACAGCATTCCATGACTAATATAAATAAATTAACATTAATAATAAATGACAGTAAAATAAGCACACGTATGACTGAGGAGTCATAGTGTAACTTTGTGTGGTGTTTGAGTTGTCCGACTTTTTGTGTGGCCATAAACGCAGCAGTGGTTTAGTGCTATGCGTGTTGGTGACAGATGACAAGTTGGTTTTGGCCTGGTTTGTACGGCAGAAAATGACTATTTCTTCCAGATAGAAGTGTTTTACTCATGTTTTTGGTGTGGTTATGTCCGAATATAAACAGTTTTGCTCAATAAAGTGATCGATATAATTCCTGGCCTCGAAGCATCTCGATAGACGTTACAATAATTGAACGGTGTTGACGAACACCGTTAGGGCCGCTTGTTGTCACTGTCACTCAAAGTTGCATTGCAAAATTCCATAGAATAAATATGTTTATTTTGTTTAGAATTCAGATGGGATTTGATTTGGTGCGCGGCATATACTTGCTGCGCGCAGCGGACGCTTTAGCAGTGCGCAATTGCGCAGGCACGCACCTTAGAGGGAACGTTGCTTGGCAGTCCATGTCTTGTTGAAAACACGCCATTCCTCATCAACTTTTCTCTTTTTAGCGTCTCGGGTGTAAACCGTGCATCACTTGTCGCTGCATGTGCACCTTCACTCGCAGGTTACACACGGACACACGCCCATAAATAATACTTTTCAAAATAAAAGCAGCACAGTTGTATTGCGCGCAGGACATAGATGTTTTTTCAACTTTATTTTGTAATTGTAGCTGTTCACATTCACTCACAATCACGCACACGCATACGTCCACACGGAAGTAATACAAATAACGATTTTCAAAACAAAAGCAGCACCGTTGTATTGCACACTCGACATAGATACTTTTTAAAATGTATTTTGTAATTTATAATTGGCCTCACGCGGGCCGGACAGGGACGCACAAAGGGCCGGATGCGGCCCGCGGGGCGCAGAATGCCCAGGTCTGATATAGGATGAAGGCACATCTATTTGGAGCTGTGTCACCACCAAGTTGTGCAAATTTCGTTTTGAGGAAAACTGCTGAAGACAACCCAGCTCATTTTCCACCTGAGGTGACAGACACAGTACGCCATAACTTTTATGTAGATGACTTTTTACGTTCGATTCCCACAGAACAAGAAGCAGTACAATTAGTAAAAGATCTGACTGCTCTCTGCCAAATGGGGGGGTTTACTCTGTCCAAATGGATCAGCAACAGCCGTGCTGTATTAACATCTATTCCACAAGAGCACAGGGCTAAAGAAATCAAGGAGTTGGATTTGGACAAGGACAATCTACCAATGGAAAGAGCCCTAGGACTACACTGGTGTGTGGAAACTGATGTGTTCAAGTTCACAGTTGTTGTACCAGAAAGACCACACACTAGACGTGGCATTTTGTCTGTGGTCAGCTCTGTATACGACCCTTTAGGATTTCTAGGACCATTTACTCTGCCAGCTAAAATGATTATGCAGGAGCTCTGCAAGGAAAAGCTTGAATGGGATGAAACCATACCACACGTTTTCTCTCAACAGTGGACAGGATGGCTAGCAGATCTCAGCAAAATGAAGGAGTTTAAAGTTGACCGGTGCATGAAGCCTACACACTTTGGTCAAATCACACACTTACAGTTGCATCACTTTTCGGATGCCAGTGAGAGTGGCTACGGAACCGTCTCATATTTAAGACTGGAAAACAAAAACAAAGAAGTGCATGTTGCATTCATCATAGGAAAAATCAAGAGTGGCACCATTAAAACAAATGACAATTCCCAGAATGGAGCTGGCTGCAGCTGTCCTCGCTGTCAAAGTTGACACAATGCTGTGAAAAGATCTACAGTTAAAACTGGAGAAATCATTTTTCTGGACGGATAGCACAACCGTGCTTAAATACATAAGCAACGAAACCAAACGCTTTAAAACATTTGTAGCAAACAGAATCTCTTTTGTAAGGGATGCTACCGACATATCGCAATGGAGATACGTGAGCACAAAGGAAAACCCTGCAGATGCAGCATCAAGAGGGCTGACAGCAGATCACTTCCTAGGCTACAAAAATTGGATAAGAAGACAATATTTTCTCTAGGAAGGCAAGCCAAGAATGGCCAATCTTGCAAGTTGAATCAAAAATCTCTGTTGATGATCCAGAGATCAAACCTGGCATCACAGTAAATGCCATTGTCAAAAGTCAGTTGAATCCAACTAACAATTTCATCCACTACTTCTCATCCTGGGTGAGACTGAAGATTGCAATAGCCTGGCTTTTAAAAGTAAAGACCGCACTCTTGCAACTGACTAGGAAAAGAAAAGAAGTTCAAACTGCTGTGAGTAGTGTTGAAAATGATCCTGTCAAATTAAAGAAGAAGATTGAAGAGGAGATGCAAGTATTTAAAGCCACACAGTGCTTATCTCCCCAAGATCTAATCCAAGCAGAGAATGCAGTCATCTCATTCAGTCAAAGTGAAAGATTTCAAGGGGAAATGTCTGTTCTACAGACTGAGAAAAATGTCAAAAGAGACAGTCATTTGTACAAATTGGATCCAGTGCTGGGGGATGGACTTCTCAAAGTAGGTGGTCGCCTGAATAGGCTAGCAATGCCTGAAGAAATCAAACATCCGATTATTCTCTCTAAGGACCTCCACATATCCACACTACTATTACGCCACATCCATAAGCAACTCGGACATGCAGGAAGAAATTACATGCTGTCTTGTCTCCGCAAAAAATATTGGATCATCAAAGCCAATTCTGCTGCAAGAAAAGTCACAAATGACTTTATTGTGTGCAAACGACAGAGGAGTAAAGTCGGAGAGCAAAAAATGTCAGACTTACCTTTGGAAAGAATCCAACCAAACAAACCTCCATTCACGAATGTAGGAGTGGACTACTTCGGTCCTATAGAAATCAAAAGAGGACGAAGTCTTGTTAAAAGGTATGGTGTAATTTTCACCTGCATGGCAAGCAGGGCAGTACACCTGGAAGTTGCACATACACTTGACACAGACTCCTGTATCCATGCGTTAAGGAGATTCATCTGTCCAAGAGGTCAAGTTTCATCTCTGAGATCGGACAATGGTACAAAATTTGTAGGAGCGGAAAAAGAATTAAAGAAAGCATTGAACAGCTTGAATCAGGATAAAATCCAGAACACTATGCTACAGCAAGGTATAAAGTGGAACTTTAATCCCCCGGCAGCGTACCATCACGGTGGTGTATGGGAACGACTAATCCGCATGATACGGAGTGTATTGCGCTCTGTTCTTCATCAACAAGTACTTGATGATGAAGGATTGCAAACTTTAATGTGTGAGGTTGAAGCAATCTTAAATGACCGACCCATAACCAAATCCTCTGATGACCCCATGGACCTGGAAGCGCTGACCCCAAACCATCTTCTTTTGCTAAAAACCAATCCAAGATTGCCACCTGGACTCTTTGTAAAGGAGGATCTGTACATCAAACGTAGGTGGAAACAAGTACAATACATGGCAGATCTCTTTTGGAAACGATGGACAAAAGAATACTTACCTTTAATCCAAGAACGTCAGCGATGGACCAGAGCCAAGAGAAGTTTTGCCCCTGGTGACATTGTGGTGGTGGTCGATTCCACTGCCTCACGTGGATCCTGGTTACTGGGGAGAATACTGGAAACTATTCCTGATGCAAAAGGTCTTGTACGCACAGTTCGACTAAAGACCAAAAAACAGCATACTGGAAAGACCAATAACCAAGATAAGTCTCCTCCAAAAGACTGAAATTAAAGATTAATGAAGATTCAAGATTAATGAACTATAAATGCCAACATATTTTTATTTTGAAATTATGAAAAAAAAATCAGAAAAAAAACAAAAAAACCTGAGAAGAAGAATCGTGTAAAAGTGAATTTGAATGGCTCCCTTTCAAGTAATTGTAAACAATTAGGGGCCGGTGTGTAGGAGCCATTTAAGGCATCCTTATTTTTGTGTTGGCTTACTTTCTTTTGTCACTGGGTGGTGGGATTTTTGGGTTGAGCAGTGCAGGGGGGAAGGCATATGTAGGAGCACAGGTGAGCCAAACGAGGAAGGACTCAGGTGTGGGAGCACAAACCGTTCTTACCAACAGCAGACAACAGCAGACAACAGCAGACAGCAACAGGCAGCAACAGGCAGGAGAACAAATAACACAATATCACTGCAATAATCCCTGGTATGTTTCATTCACCCTGCAAGTTTGTTAATAAATATGCATAAACTGGATTTCCGACTGGACCTCACTTCATATACAATGTTTGCTACTGCGTAGGATCACTCCCTCAAACCTGTTGAGTAATGACAATCAATTGGAACATTTGAAGGTGAAGATTGCCACTACAATATATATATATATATACCAGTGACGTGCAGTCAGGGGAGGCAGGGGAGGCGAGGCCTCACGTGCCATCATGGAAAGAAAAAAAATGTAAAAAAAAAAAAAAAAAAAAATTGTTATATGTATCCAGTGATTATACTATAAAGTTATTTTCTATTTAACTTCACCAGTTTTAGATTATTTTTATTCAAAATCGCTGAATTTTCCCATTTGCCGTTCAAATACTGAGAAGAGACTTGCGGTGAGTCAGCAACCAGTTGAGCCTCACCATGGATTGCGCAATGACTCGGCTAATTGCTGGCCTGCTGTGCAGTGAGAGCGTATTGCTATATGAATTATATTATACATTTCCATAGTTGAGTTAGCTGAGGTATATAATGTACAGTGTATACAGTCAACAACTGTATGTGTGTAACATATTTCTTGTGCTGAGCAATCATAAAACGGCTGCGAAGACGCACTGGGTGAGGCTCGTAGTTCTCCCGCCTCATGGTGGTAGAGGGCGCTAGTGATCCCAGGGATCATTCTTGCGACTACTCTGCTGCAGAATAAGTCACAACAAGCAGCAACAGTTAGCAAGTCAAGTGCAGCGGCAGCGATCGTTTATTTATTCCTCTCGCCTGGACTTTTACCATGGAGGATTACATATCTAAAATAAGACAGTTTTCTGAACTGGACTTTCAATCGAAGCAGGAGGTAATAATTAAAGGAAGATCTCCATCGAGACAGAGAGACTTTTAAAACTGAAGAAAGATAAGGAAGACTTCTATAAACAAGTTATTGATGCTTTTATTCAGAAGGAGCAACGCATGGACTTCATTTATAAGTAAAGGTAAGACCATATTAACGTTTTTTTTAATTAAATGTGCTTTTTTGTGTGCTACAGTTTGTATGCGTAAAGAATGCTGGTATGAGCTTTTAAACATAACCCTTTAACTGCTGCCAATCAAAAGGTGAATAAGATACTCTTTAGGGTTCATGTGTTTGTAAATCTGACTGTGATGAAGTCAGTGCCTCACCAGCCATGAACCTCACCGCACGTCACTGATATATATATAAGTAACAAAATAGTTACTTTTCACAGTAACACATTACTTTTTGGTGTAAGTAACTGAGTTACTTTTGAAATAAAGTAACTAGTAACTGTAACTAGTTACTGGTTTTCAGTAACCAACCCAACACTGCTTATCATTGTGTAATTTTAATATTGTCGTGTATTTTCAATCCTGTGTAATTTTAATTGTGGATGTTAAACGCGCCATAAAAAGGACACTGCACATTGTCCTTCAAATACAAACAAACAAACTGCGCCGTACAAACCAACATAGTTTTGGTTGAATCCGACATCAGTCTTGTGTACGATTTCAGCACATCGTAATGGAAACCCGGCGTCAGGAGCCTCCTGTGGCGGAACCATTTCCGACCTCTAGACACCAGTAAGCCGTCGCCTGAGAAAGGACGCAAGCATTGTTTGTGTCAGTTTGAGTAACTACATATTAACTCCTCGGAAAAAGGACGTCTTACCCATCCAGGTCTTTAGGAAGATATACAAAAAATCATCTTTTGGCTCTGTAATTTAAATAGAGGATTGGGATTATTTTTATTTAAATACTACAGTTGTCCTCATCCAATAGGGACAAAAATAGACACCTGTTGTCGTCAGTATGCTTTTTACATAATCTGGATGGTGGACGTTGAAGTAACAAACAAGGGGACCGAACCACAAAGGGAATCCATAGGGGTACTGCACCCCCCACTTCACCAGCGTGTCCAAGTCAGTCCCATCTTGTTTGAACTGAAACACACAACAAATGTCCTCATCCACACTTGTTTTTTGTAACGATCGTTAGATGAGTTACTTTGCACCAACTGGCTCGGGAATGCTTCTCACCTGGAGGGCGTGTCCGAACAACCAATGTCTCGGTGGTCCCAGGAACACCTCGTCGATCCGAGAGGCTTGTCGTCTGCGTTGAAGCAGGACGATGGCTTTGTAGACGACAGCCAGGAGGCAAAGCAGAGCGACCGAGTACTGCACAAAGCAGCCGGACGGAAGCCCCAACAAAACCTCCGTGACGGACATTGTTGTTATGAAAGTGGGGACGAAGTAAGAGCGCTTGCAGAGCTCCCGTGTTCGATAGGCGTGACGTCACTTTCTGGGTGGGCGGGACTGAGCTACAAAAGATGCATTGATTATATCCTTAAAAATTGACAATATATTGCCAACACCTATATTTTCCCTTTATATTTCGATGTATCCAAGTGTGACAAAAATATAAAATCCAGACACGTTCTCATTGATGACTTCCGCAGGTGTAGTTCACTTTCTCCGCTAGGTGTCAGTAATGCGTCGTCAATGTCCAACAGCTGGTCTAAACGTTTAACCCATGGGTTCCCCCCCGCGGGCTCCATCTGGTGGCGGAGATCCGGCAGCACATTCTCAAACGTCAATAAAGCACAGCACAATGACTTAATATGGAAAAAGGTTCATGTATTTGATAGACTTAGACATTCCTACTTTTAACTTGTCAATTAAAAATAAATAAAAATATGTATGTAAAAAAATAAATATATATACACTACCGTTCAAAAGTTTGGGGTCACATTGAAATGTCCTTATTTTTAAAGAAAAGCACTGTACTTTTCAATGAAGATAACTTTAAACTAGTCTCAACTTGAAAGAAATACACTCTATACATTGCTAATGTGGTAAATGACTATTCTAGCTGCAAATGTCTGCTTTTTGGTGCAATATCTACATAGGTGTATAGAGGCCCATTTTCAGCAACTATCACTCCAGTGTTCTAATGGTACAATGTGTTTGCTCATTGGCTCAGAAGGCTAATTGATGATTAGAAAACCCTTGTGCAATCATGTTCACACATCTGAAATCAGTTTAGCTCGTTACAGAAGCTACAAAACTGACCTTCCTTTGAGCAGATTGAGTTTCTGGAGCATCACATTTGTGGGGTCAATTAAACGCTCAAAATGGCCAGAAAAAGATAACTTTCATCTGAAACTCGACAGTCTATTCTTGTTCTTAGAAATGAAGGCTCAAACACAAAATTGTTTGGGTGACCCCAAACTTTTGAACGGTAGTGTATATATATAAACCATAGCATTTCCATAAGAGTATAGACACATATTATTTTGTACACTCAATTATATTAGCTAAGTCAAATAAACCAAAGACAGAAGACTTTGCATCATTGATTTTATTTTTCACCCCGGGCTAAAAATGTTTGATCTGTAAAGAAAAAAAAAATTTTTTAGCCTAGCCAAATACATTCCTTAAGCTTCCATAAATGTTTAACAATGGCAAGTATCAAGGTATTTTTCTGGCCCATAACAAGCAACCCTGTTCCCTGTTTCCAGTTGCGGTGTGGCACAGAGGCAATCAGCCTGTGGCATTGCTGAGGTGTTATGGATGCCCAGGATGCTTCAATAGCGGCCTTTAGCTCATTTGCATAATTGGGTCTGGTGCCTTTCAGCTTCTTCTTCACAATACCCCACACATTCTCTATGGGGTTCAGGTCAGGGGAGTTGGCAGGCCAATCGAGGACAGTAATGCCAAAGTTTACATACCACAGTGACTTTGATGTGATAACATGCACAAAAGTTGACACAAACAGGTTTGAATGGCTAATCAAGGTTCCAATCCTCACCTGTGACCGGTTTGTTTGTAATTAATGTGTGTGTATAAAAGGTCAGTGAGTTTCTGGGCTTCTGACAGACCATTGCATCTTTCATCCAGTGCTGCACACATGTTTCTGGATTCTGAGTCATGGGGAAGGCAAAATAATTGTCAAAGGATCTGCGAGAAAAGGTAATTGAACTGCATAAAACAGGAAAGGGGTATAAAAAGATATCCAAGGAATTGCGAATGGCAATCAGCAGTGTTCAAATGCTGATTAAGAAGTGGAAAATGAGGGATTCAGGTAGACCAGCAAAGATTTCAGCCACAACTGCCAGGAAAATTGTTGGAGATGCAAAGAAAAATCCACAAATAACTTCAGCTGAAATACAGGACTCTCTGAAAAATTGTGGTGTGGCTGTTTCAAGTTGCACAATAAGGAGGCGCTTGAAGAAAAATGGGCTGCATGGTCGAGTCGCCATAAGAAAGCCATTTATGCGCAAATGTCACAAAGTATCCCGCTTACATTACGCCAAGCCGCACAGAGACAAGCCTCAAAACTTCTGGAACAAAGTAATTTGGAGGGATGGCTTTCTTCTGGCGACTCGACCACGCAGCCCATTTTTCTTGAAGTGCCTCCTTATTGTGCGAAAACACCACAATTTTTCAGAGAGTCCTGTATTTCAGCTGAAGTTATTTGTGGATTTTTCTTTGCATCTCGAACAATTTTCCTGGCAGTTTGTTTTCATGGTGAATTAAATGGAAAGTGATGACATTGACCTTATGGGAAAAAGTGAGGCGGAACTCCAGGAACTGACCACCAGACTGGAGGAGGCTGCGAGAGCTTATGGAATGGAGATAAGTGCAGAGAAGAGCAAGATCCTGGTCAACAGTCACAATCACTTACCACCACCGAACATCACATTGAATGGACAAACCCTGGAGGAAGTAAAGGACTTTAAGTACCTCGGGTCCTTTGTGAGTGAAGATGGCAGCTCCACAAAAGAGATCAGAGCAAGAATCGGCATAGCAACATCAGCCATGACAAGACTGACCAGTATCTGGAAAAGCAATACCATCAGCTTCCAGGTGAAGGTCAGACTCTACAAGTCACTTGTTCTTTCCACCCTACTCTATGGTTGTGAGAGCTGGACGCTCACAGCGGACACTGAGCGCAGGATACAGTCCTTTGAAAGCAAGTCTTACAGAAGAATGCTACATATATCATACAGTGAACACCGGACAAATGATTATGTTTGACATTTAGTTACCACCCATGCTGGCGAACAGGAACCTCTACTCTCAACAGTTAAACGTCGCAAGCTGACCTGGTTTGGTCATGTCACAAGGCACACCTCCCTGTCAAAGACCATCCTGCAGGGAACAGTAGAGGGGAAGCGGAGACGAGGCAGGCAGAGAAAGGCCTGGATGGACAACATGAAAGAATGGACTGGCTGCAGCTTCCAAACCCTGCTACGAACAGCAGAAGATCGTGAGCGCTGGAGATCCCTGACTGCCCAAGCATCCACCATGACACCCCTACGGCCTCCTAGGCCATGGGATGAGTGAGTGAGTGAGTGACAGGTGAAAAAGTGTTGCATTTATTAATCCAGCAAGTCAATTCACTCCCATTTTCCAGCAGGACAATTCTTTGACAAGGTGTGCTGTTGCTTAACAGGGTCTTGGAACAGAACCTAGTACTATTAATTGCACAATAGCAAGTGGACAACCCACGGACGAGCAGAGAAGGACCATCAAACTCGGACTCAGACTTGTCTCTGCAATGAAAACTGTCCAATGCAATCTAAATCCATCTGTAGCTTAGATGGTGATCTGTTTTGTAATATCGGCGATACATTTTTTTTTTCTGCATAGTCTCCAAGTTTTAGGAGTCAAGCATAGACTTTGACATTGTGCTACTTCGGGCCAGGGGCGTTGCTAGGCTTTAAACTTTACTTTACCAATTATAATGCTCCCCCTTTCCTACATACGCTAAAATGGAAACATGTTGAAAGATTTACTTAACCGATTAATTGAAACAAAGGGTTGAAAATACAGTCCATACAACACAGACCCTGAAAACATAATTTTTCTGCACAAGAAGGTCTGACTTCTCACACTTAGATAGTTGAGGGTCTTCTTTTGGTCGTCCCAGGTTCTACCTTGCAGTCCTTTGGATCTGGCATTGTGTCATTAAAACTCCTTCTGCAATAACCTGACTCCACCATGCCTTATCTTAGAATAAATAATCTACCTTTATGGTGTTTTGTGAGATCCTTGACTGATACGACGTGTGGGTTTACTGTTCAACTAAATTGTTCTAGGGGCCGCACTTAAAGAAAGCTAAGGACAAGGAGGCCAGACGTCTCCCTTCACTATTATTTATATTTGGAGATCCATCCATCCATCTTCTTCCACTTATCCGATCTCGGGTCGCAGAGGCAGCAACCTAAGCGTTGAAACCCAGACTTCCCTACCCCCAGCCACCCCTAAGGGTGTCCCAGGCCAGCTGGGAGACGTGGTCTCCCCAACAGGTCCTGGGTCTTCCTTGTGGCCTCCTACCGGCCGGACATCAATCAATCAATCAATCAAAGTTCATTTATAAACCCCCTAATCACAAGTGTCTCAAAGGGCTGCACAAGCCACAACAACATCCTTGGCTCAGATCCCACATCAGGGCAAGAAAGAACGACGAGAAACCTTGGAAGGGACCTTTTTTCATTTACAGCAATTCACTGTAAATCAAAAACACTGTAGATTTTATAAAAAATTGACAGCTTAGTCGCCAAAATGTTATTGTAAAAATAAGAGTGGTACCGTTTTTTACATTTACAGTAATGGCACTGTAGAAAATTGTATCAGGTTCAAACACTGATTACATCTATTAAACAAGACAAGAAGCAAAGAATTAAACAGAGACAGAATTAAATTTGGCTCAACTTGAGGAGCGACGCCTGGGTACAGTGTCTCAGTACGCTCTGGCGAAAGATTGTACGCCTTCTCTTTTATTTGAACTTTCCCTGATTACATGGCAACAGCTGTTTCTAAGGCACGGGGGTCGTAAACAGCCATCGCCTTTGGTTACAGAACAGTTCAAAGAAAAGGTCGTAAAAGAGTTCAAAGAAGAGGTCCCTGGAGGGGGAGTCAGGTCCTGCTTCCTCTTCGCTTTGTAGTTCTTGGGTCAAAACAATATATTTCTGTTGATTACAATACATGAAAGAAACAGAACACCTTCATGTTGCTTCCCATCCTACACAGTGGAGTTGTACAAGCCTTCTGCTTGGTAGGATTAAAGACAGCTTTTGTCCTCTTGCCGGGAACTCATTGAAACACAAAGTTTTGTGATAACTTAGATACAATTATTATAACAATTAACCATAGATTTTTTTGGTAAAACCAACCGGCAACTCGGTTGCCAAAATTCTACTGCATAAATAAAAGTGGAAATGTTTTTTTTACATTTACAGTAATGCCACTGTAAAAAATTGACCATAGATTTTCTTATAAAAAAAAAAAGGCAGCTCAGTCGCAATAATTTTACTGTAAAAATATAAAAAGTGGCACTGTTTTCTCCATTTACAGTACAACTGAAGATTTTACAGTAAAAAAAAAATCTGGCTTTTCAGTTGCCAGCAGTTTTACATAAAAATAACAGTGGTACCGTTTTTCCATTCACAGTAATGGCACTGTAAAAAATCGCCCATAGATTTTTGGCATTTTTAGGCAGCTCAGCCGCCAGAATTTTACTGTAAATACAACAGTGGCACCGTTTTTCATTCACAGTAATTCACTGTAAATAAAAAAAACCTGTAGATTTTACAGTAAAAAAACCCAATAACTGGCAGCTCAGTCGCCAAAATTCTATTGTAAAAATAAAAGTTGTACCGTTTTTACTTTTACAGTAATGCCACTGTAGAAAATTGACCATAGATTTTCTGGTAGGAAAAAAAAAGCCGCTCATTTGCCAGAATTCTACTGTAAATATAACAGAAGTAGTACGGTACCATTTTTCATTTACAGTAATTCACTGTAAAACAAAAAGACTGTAAATTTTACTGTAAAAAAACCAAACAAACTGGCAGCGCAGTCGGAAATATTCTACAGCAAAAATAACAGTGGTAATGTTTTTATATTTACAGTAATGCCACTGTAGAAAATTGACCATAGATTTTCTAGGAGAAAAAAAAAAGGCAGCTCAGTCGCAATAATTTTACTGTAAAAATATAAAAAGTGGTACTGTTTTCTCCATTTACAGTAATGCATTGTAAAAACAACGACCAAAGATTTTACTGTAAAAAAAATGTTTTTTACGTAAAAATAACAGTAGTACCGTTTTCCCATTTACTGTAATGGCACTGTAAAAAAAATGCCCATAGATTTTCTGGGGTTTTTAGGCACCTCAGTCGTCAGAATTTTACCGTAAATATTAGAGATCTTTTTTGCCGATATCCGATATTCCGATATTGTCCAACTCTTAATTACCGATTCTGATATCAACCGATACCGATATATACAGTCGTGGAATGAACACATTATTATGCCTAATTTTGTTGTGATGCCCCGCTGGATGCATTAAACAATGTAACAAGCTTTTCCAAAATAAATCAACTCAAGTTATGGAAAAAAATGCCAACATGGCACTGCCATATTTATTATTGAAGTCACAAAGTGCATTATTTTTTTTTAACATGCCTCAAAACAGCAGCTTGGAATTTGGGACATGCTCTCCCTGAGAGAGCATGAGGATGTTGAAGTGGGCGGGGTTGGGGGGCGGGGTTTAGGGGGTAGGAGGTAGCGGGGGGTGTATATTGTAGCGTCCCGGAAGAGTTGGTGCTGCAAGGGGTTCTGGGTATTTTTTCTGTTGTGTTTATGTTGTGTTACGGTGCGGATGTTCTCCCGAAATGTGTTTGTCATTCTTGTTTGGTGTGGGTTCACAGTGTGGCGCATATTTGTAACAGTGTTAAAGTTGTTTATACGGCCACCCCCAGTGTGACCTGTATGGCTGTTGACCAAGTATGCTTTGCATTCACTTGTGTGTAAAAAGCCGTAGATATTATGTGATTGGGCCGGCACGCAAAGGCAGTGCCTTTCAGGCACGCCTCCAATATTGTTGTCTGGGAGATACTCTGGAGAATGGTTTCCCCGGGAGATTTTCGGGAGGGGCACTGATATCCGGGAGTCTCCCGGGAAAATGGGGAGTGTTGGCAAGTATGACTGGGAGACACAACTGCTCTGTACTTCTCCCTACGTCCGTGTACCACTCCGTACAGCGGCGTTTTAAAGTCATACATTTTACTTTTTGAAACCGATACCGACAATTTCCGATATTACATTTTAAAGCATTTATCGGCCGATAATATCGGCAGTCCGATATTATCGGACATCTCTCTCTCTATATATATACACTACCGTTCAAAAGTTTGGGGTCACATGTAAATGTCCTTATTTTTGAAGGAAAAGCACTGTACTTTTCAATGAAGATAACTTTAAACTAGTCTTAACTTGAAAGAAATACACTCTATACATTGCTAATGTGGTAAATGACTAATCTAGCTGCAAATGTCTGCTTTTTGGTGCAATATCTACATAGGTGTATAGAGGCCCATTTCCAGCAACTATCACTCCAGTGTTCTAATGGTACAATGTGTTTGCTCATTGGCTCAGAAGGCTAATTGATGATTAGAAAACCCTTGTGCAATCATGTTCACACATCTGAAAACACTTTAGCTCGTTACAGAAGCTACAAAACTGACCTTCCTTTGAGCAGATTGACTTTCTGGAGCATCACATTTGTGGGGTCACAAACGCTGAAAATGGCCAGAAAAAGAGAACTTTCATCTGAAACTGGACAGTCTATTCTTGTTCTTAGAAATGAAGGCTATTCCACTAAATTGTTTGGGTGACCCCAAACTTTTGAACGGTAGTGTTTATATATATATATATATATTTTGCATTCTATTTTAGTTACTTTATTGAGTGGCGCTGTTTTGTACTGTTTTTGTACTTATTTTGATGATTATTTCTCAATTGTTTGTAAATGTTGCAATTTATAAATAAAGGTTTATAAAATAAAAAACAAAAAAACATTGGAGTTGTTGTATAAGCCTACTTTCCTGGGATTATTACAGTATGTATGGTATTAAACATATAAAGTATTTCAAACCAAGTTTAAAAATAAACTAAATATTTACCAAGGTGTAGCCCAGGGGTCGGCAACCCAAAATGTTGAAAGAGCCATATTGGACCAAAAATACAAAAAAAAAAAATCTGTCTGGAGCCGCAAAAAAATTAAAAGCCATATAACATACAGATAGTGTGTCATGAGATATAAATTAAATGAAGATGACTTAAAGGAAACTAAATGAGCTCAAATATAGCTACAAACGAGGCATAATGATGCAATATGTACATATAGCTAGCCTAAATAGCATGTTAGCATCGATTAGCTTGCAGTCATGCAGTTTGTCCTCCTACAGAAACCATATTAAAACAAAAATATATTTTTTTTACCCCTCATCTTATTCCATTTTTCATACATTTTTGAAAAAGGTCCAGAGAGCCACTAGGGCGGCGCTAAAGAGCCGCGGGTTGTCGACCCCTGGTGTAGCCAAACAGGGCGTATTTCTTCTTCTACTTCACATTGTTGGACATTGACGACGCATTACTGACACCTAGCGGAGAAAGTGAACTACACCTGCGGAAGTCAGCAATGAGAACGTGTTTGGATTTTATATTTTTGTCACACTTGGATACATCGAAATATAAAGGGAAAATATAGGTGTTGGCAATATATTCTCAATTTTTAAGGATATAATCAATGCATTTTTTGTGGCTCAGTCCCGCCCACCCAGAAAGTGACGTCACGCCTATCGAACACGGGAGCTCTGCAAGCGCTCTTACTTCGTCCCCACTTTCATAACAACAATGTCCGTCACGGAGGTTTTGTTGGGGCTTCCGTCCGGCTGCTTTGTGCAGTACTCGGTCGCTCTGCTTTGCCTCCTGGCTGTCGTCTACAAAGCCATCGTCCTGCTTCAACGCAGACGACAAGCCTCTCGGATCGACGAGGTGTTCCTGGGACCACCGAGACATTGGTTGTTCGGACACGCCCTCCAGGTGAGAAGCATTCCCGAGCCAGTTGGTGCAAAGTAACGATGGTGACAAAAAACAAGCGTGCATGAGGACATTTGTTGTGTGTTTCAGTTCAAACAAGATGGGACTGACTTTGACACGGTGGTGAAGTGGGGGGTGCAGTACCCCTATGGATTCCCTGTGTGGTTCGGTCCCCTTGTTTGTTACTTCAACATCCACCATCCAGATTATGTAAAAAGCATACTGACGACAACAGGTGTCTATTTTTGTCCCTATTGACCTTTTGGATGAGGACAACTGTACTACAAACCCCGTTTCCATATGAGTTGGGAAATGCGTCACTTCCGCCTACCAATCCCCTAGCAACCGGGAATTGGTTGAAAACAAAGCAGCTCACAGCGAACACAGCATTGACAGAACAAGCATTTAACGAGCGTTGTGGCTTGGAAGTCGGCGTTAAATCCTTCATTTACGCATTTTTACTTATTCGCATATCGTGTGAAAAAACGAAAATGTATTATTTGCATCAGACTCGTCTCAGTGAACTTTAAAGCTTCTCAGGCTTAGCTTAGCTTGCTAGTTAGCTTAGCCTGCACGCTAATAACAAAGAGACGCGGAAGTTATCAACAACAAGATCGAGTGTTAGTGTATAAAATATTGAGAGATTTGAGGGCTACATGTATTGAATGGCAACATGAAAATTATAGGGTTTATTGGTTTTTAAAAACCCAACTGTTAAGTGCAAATTTAAACGAAACCGGTTTTCGAAAATAGCTAGCTAGGCTATAGACTATATAGTATATTACTTACTTAACTTAATCCTCTTCTTCCCGGATGGGAAATAAGGCTTCGACGACTCGACGCCATTCATCTCGCTGCTGTGCTCGTCTCTGTGCCTCGCCCCATGTAAGCTTCATCTCTTTCAGCTCCCCTTCAACTGTTCTTCGCCAGGTGTTCTTTGGCCGCCCTGGCTTACGTTTTCCCGGTGGTGTCCATCTTAACGCTGCCTTTGGTATCCTCTCGTTGTCCGCTTTTCGAAAATAGCTAGCTAGGCTATAGACTATATAGTATATACCGCATGTTGTTTTTGTACAACAACAACTTCAGCTGTCGAACGTTATAAGGTACAAAGTCAACAAGTACAACATTAGCACGGACGGTATAGCCAAGTTGTGGTTAAGAAGGTGGATTTTTGTTCCTTATATTTACCAGAAACGAAGTGATCCGAACACACGACCCGGGACTTTGGGGGACTCCAGTGAGAACCGTCCTCGTTTTCCCGGTGTAAAGCTGCGAGCCATTTGTCTCGTCTCTGTGGGCTTTTATCACGCTTTGGCAGAACAAAATACAACCTTTGTTTTCCCTGTTTCCAGTTGTGGTTAGCACAACCAAAAACAACACCGTTTTTCGGCATTTTGGAGGCAGAATGACGGGTTTAACCAGCGTAGGTCGACAGGTTAAAGAGTAATGGCAACGGTTTGTTTTCAACGCCAGTCTGGTTGCTATGGCTCCAAGAACCCATATGTAGCTCAGTTGCCCGGATGTCGGCCCTCACCCATCGTGTTAGATCAGGGGTCACCAACCTTTTTGAACCAAGAGCTACTTCTTGGGTAGTGATTAATGCGAAGGGCTAACAGTTTGATACACACTTAAATAAATTGCCAGAAATAGCCAATTTGCTCAATTTACCTTTAACTCTATGTTATTATTCATAATTAATGATATTTACACTTAATTGAACGGTTTAAAAGAGGAGAAAACACGAAAAAAATGACAATTAAATTTTGAAACATAGTTTATCTTCAATTTCGACTCTTTAAAATTCAAAATTCAACCGGAAAAAAGAAGAGAAAAACTAGCTAATTGGAATGTTTTTGAAAAAATTAAAAAAAGAATTTATGGAACATCATTAGTCATTTTTCCTGATTAAGATTCATTTTAGAATTTGGATGACATGTTTTAAATAGGTTAAAATCCAATCTGCACTTTGTTAGAATATATAACAAATTGGACCAAGCTATATTTCTAACAAAGACAAATCATTATTTCTTCTAGATTTTCCAGGACAAACATTTTTAAAGAAATTCAAAAGACTTTGAAATAAGATTTAAATTTGATTCTACATATTTTCTAGATTTGCCAGAATACATTTTTTGAATTTTAATCATGATAAGTTTGAAGAAATATTTCACAAATATTCTTCGTCAAAAAAACAGAAGCTAAAATGAAGAATTAAATTAAAATGTATTTATTATTCTTTACAATAAAAAAAAAAATTTACTTGAACATTGATTTAAATTGTCAGGAAAGAAGAGGAAGGAATTTAAAAGGTAAAAAGGTATATGTGTTTAAAAATCCTAAAATCATTTCTAAGGTTGTATTTTTTCTCTAAAATTGTCTTTCTGAAAGTTATAAGGAGCAAAGTAAAAAAAAATAATGAAATTATTTAAACAAGTGAAGACCAAGTCTTTAAAATATTTTCTTGGATTTTCAAATTCTATTTGAGTTTTGTCTCTCTTAGAATTAAAATGTCGGGCAAAGCGAGACCAGCTTGCTAGTAAATAAATAAAATGTAAAAAATAGAGGCAGCTCACTGGTAAGTGCTGCTATTTGAGCTATTTTTAGAACAGGCCAGCGGGCTACTCATCTGGTCCTTACGGGCTACCTGGTGCCCGTGGGCACCGCGTTGGTGACCCCTGCTCTAGATGTAAATATAAACGGAATACAATGATTTGCAAATCCTTTTCAAGCCATATTCAATTGAATGCACTACAAAGACAACATATTTGATGTTCAAACTCATAAACTTTATTTTTTTTTTGCAAATACTAATTAACTGAGAATTTCATGGCTGCAACACGTGCCAAAGTAGTTGGGAAAGGGCATGTTCACCACTGTGTTACATTACCTTTTCTTTTAACAACACTCAATAAACGATTGGGAACTGAGGAAACTAATTGTTGAAGTTTTGAAAGTGGAATTCTTTCCCATTCTTGTTTTATGTAGAGCTTCAGTCGTTCAACAGTCCGGGGTCTCCGCTGTCCTATTTTAGGCTTCATAATGCGCCACACATTTTCAATGGGAGACAGGTCTGGACTGCAGGCGGGCCAGGAAAGTACCCGCACTCTTTTTTTTTTACGAAGCCACGCTGTTGTAACACGTGCTGAATGTGGCTTGGCATTGTCTTGCTGAAATAAGCAGGGGCGTCCATGAAAAAGACAGCGCTTAGATGGCAGCATATGTTGTTCCAAAAGCTGTATGTACCTTTCAGCATTAATGGTGCCTTCACAGATGTGTAAGTTACCCATGCCTTGGGCACTAATACACCCCCATACCATCACACATGTTGGCTTTTACACTTTGCGTTGATAACAGTCTGGATGGTTCGCTTCCCCTTTGATGACACGATGTCGAATATTTCCAAAAACAATTTGAAATGTGGACTCGTCAGACCACAGAACACTTTTCCACTTTGCATGAGTCCATCTTAGATAATCTCGGGCCCAGAGAAGCTGACGGCCTTTCTGGGTGTTGTTGATAAATGGCTTTCGCTTTGCATAGTAGAGCTTTAACTTGCACTTACAGATGTATCGACCAACTGTATTTAGTGACAGTGGTTTTCTGAAGTGTTCCTGAGCCCATGTGGTGATATCCTTTAGAGATTGATGTCGCTTTTTGATACAGTGCCGTCTGAGGGATGGAAGGTCACGCTCATTCAATGTTGGTTTCCGGCCATGCTGCTTACGTGCAGTGATTTCTCCACATTCTCTGAACCTTTTGATGATATTATGGAGCGTAGATGTTGAAATCCCTAAATTTCTTGCAATTGCACTTTGAGAAAGGTTGTTCTTAAACTGTTTGACTATTTGCTCACGCAGTTGTGGACAAAGTGGTGTACCTCGCCACATCCTTTCTTGTGAAAGACTGAGCTGTTTTTATACCCAATCATGGCACCCACCTGTTCCCAATTAGCCTGCACACCTGTGGGATGTTCCAAATAAGTGTTTGATGAGCATTCCTCAACTTTATCAGTATTTATTGCCACCTTTCCCAACTTCTTTGCCACGTGTTGCTGGCATCAAATTCTAAATTTAATGATTATTTGCAAAAAAAAAAATGTTTATGAGTTTGAACATCAAATAATCCAATCCAATCCACTTTATTTATATAGCACATTTACACAACAATAATGTTTCCAAAGTGCTGCACAGCCATGTTAAAAACAATATTAAAAACAATATTATGCTACACCAATACACTAATCATTGTATACTGTTTATATTTACATCTAACCCAATTTCCCAACTCATATGGAAACGAGGTTTGTATTTTAAAAAAAAAATCCCAATCCTCTATTTGAATTACAGAGCCAAAAGATGATTTTTTGTATATCTTCCTAAAGACCTGGATTGGTAAGACGTCCTTTTTCCGAGGAGTTAATATGTAGTTACTCCAACTAACACAAACAATGCTTGCGTCCTTTCTCAGGCGACGGCTTACTGGTGTCTAAAGGTCAGAAATGGTTCCGCCACAGGAGGCTCCTGACGCCGGGTTTCCATTACGATGTGCTGAAATCGTACACAAGACTGATGTCGGATTCGACCAAAACGATGTTGGTTTGTACGGCGCAGTTTGCTTGTTTGTATTTGTTTATTTGAAGGACAATGTGCAGTGTCCTTTTTATGGCGCGTTTAACATACACAATTAATATGACACAGGATTGAAAATACACAAAAATATTAAAATTACACGATGATAAGCAATTTAAAATACAAGTACAACACATAGAGGGTATGTGAGTTGCAAATCAGTGGGCGGTCAAGTTACAGTATTTAATAATAATAATAATAATAATAATAATAGATTTTATTTGTAAAAAGCACTTTACATTGAGTAAACAACCTCAAAGTGCTACAGTGTATTAAAAAAAGAAAAAGATAATAACAAATAAAAACTAGAACAGACAAATAACTAGTATGCATATATCTAAAAAAAGGCTTTTTTAAAAAGATGGGTTTATAGGCCTTTTTTTAGAAGAAATCCACAGTCTGTGGTGCCCTCAGGTGGTCAGAGAGATCGTTCCGCAGACTGGGAACGGCGGAGCAGAAAGCCTGGTCTCCATTGTTCGTAGTTTTAGCAGCTTCATTTAAAGTGCAGAAGTATATAAAGTGCAGCAGTTTTTACCAAAGTCCACATGCAGTGCAGTAGCCATCAGATGGTACCCATAAGGGTATCATCCAATAGCCATATACCCCATTGGTACTGCATACGTAAACAAGATGGCGATATTACACTATTATCAATCAATCAATGTTTATTTATATAGCCCTAAATCACAAGTGTCTCAAAGGGCTGCACAAGCCACGACGACATACGCGGTACAGAGCCCACATAAGGGCAAGGAAAAACTCACAACCCAGTGGGACGTCGATGTGAATGACTATGAGAAACCTTGGAGAGGACCGCATATGTGGGTGACCCCCCACCCCTCTAGGGGAGACCGGATGCAATGGACATCGAGTGGGTCTGACATAACATTGTGAAAGTCCAGTCCATAGTGGATCCAACATAATAGTGAGAATCCAGTCCATAGTGGATCTAACATAATAGTGAGTCCAGTCCATAGTGGATCTAACATAATAGTGAGTCCAGTCCATAGTGGATCTAACATAATAGTGTGAGAGTCCAGTCCATAGTGGATCTAACATAATAGTGAGAATCCAGTCCATAGTGGATCTAACATAATAGTGAGAATCCAGTCCATAGTGGATCTAACATAATAGTGAGTCCAGTCCATAGTGGGGCCAGCAGGAGACCATCTCGAGCAGAGACGGGTCAGCAGCACAGAGATGTCCCCAACCGATGCACAGGCGAGCGGTCCACCCCGGGTCCCGACTCTGGACAGCCAGCACTTCATCCATGGCCACCGGACCTGTGTCCCCCCCCTCCACAATGGAGAGGGGGGCAGAGGAGAAAAGAAAAGAAACGGCAGATCAACTGGTCTAAAAAAGGGGGGTCTATTTAAAGGCTAGAGTATACAAATGAGTTTTAAGATGGGACTTAAACGCTTCTACTGAGCTAGCATCTCTAACTGTTACCGGAAGGGCATTCCATAGTACTGGAGCCCCAATAGAAAACACTTTTTTTGGGCTCTGGGAATCACTAATAAACCGGAGTTCTTTGAAGGCAGATTTCTTGCCGGGACATATGGTACAATACAATCGGCAAGATAGGATGGAGCTAGACCGTGTAGTATTTTATATGTAAGTAGTAAAACCTTAAAGTCACATCTCAAGTGCAGTAAACTGGTACTCTGGTGGCCATCAGACTGCTCCCTTCAGGGTATCATCTGATGGTCAACTACCTGCCTGGTATTGTTAATGTGAGCAGAACTGGTGGTCTAACAGCCAGTCTTTGACTGCCTGTGAGAAACTGTGACAACTTGAGTTGAGTCTATTCCATTATTTGATGGCTTGGTAGGAAAAGGTCTGTCTTCTAGTACCTGTTGCTGCTGAATGAAGATTACTGATTGATGAAATGTTTACCCTTTTTGTTTTGGTCATTTTAATGACACTTACAGGGTTAGTTAGGATAAACGAATATGAAAGGTAATATACAATTGACCACTATACCAATGGACTTTAAAATACACCTTCAAGATACATGTTTTATTGGTTCTGTGACGCAGCTGGTACCTTGAAAAACTCTTATATTGCGAATCAGTGTCACTCATTCAAATAATTTAATCGTAGCTTGCACCCCAAAACACCACCATTTTAATATGAAACGAAGACAAAGAAAAAGAAACTTTTAGATAATAAATATTGTATGAAAAACAATAAATCGGAATGTACTACAAACAACTAGGCTTGTGTTATAAGAACGATATATACCATATGATTGATATAAATTTGGTGGATGACATGGTTGGAAAAACAAAGTTATGTCTTGCTTACTATTAGCTATTATCAGAGTCGGGACCCGGGGTGGACCGCTCTCCTGTGCATCGGTTGGGGACATCTCTGCGCTGCTGACCCGTCTCCGCTCGGTATGGTCTCCTGCTGGCCCCACTATGGACTGGACTCTCACTATTATGTTAGATCCACTATGGACTAGACCAGGGGTGCTCACACTTTTTCTGCGGGCGAGCTACTTTTCAATTGATCAAGTCGCGGGGATCTACCTCATTCATATATATAATTTATATTTACTTATTTATGAAATATATGTTTTTGTTAACAAGTTAAAGTTGTTTAATGATAATGCAAGCATGTTTAACACATATCTAGTTAAATTATAAATGGGTTATACTTGTATAGCGCTTTTCTACCTTCAAGGTACTCAAAGCGCTTTGACAGTATTTCCACATTCATCCATTCACACACACATTCACACACTGATGGCGGGAGCTGCCATGCAAGGCGCTAACCAGCAGCCATCAGGAGCAAGGGTGAAGTGTCTTGCCCAAGGACACAACGGACGTGACTAGGATGGTAGAAGGTGGGGATTGAACCCCAGTAACCAGCAACCCTCCGATTGCTGGCACGGCCACTCTACCAACTTCGCCACACCGTCCCTTATTTTTAATAAATTAAAGGTGTTTAATGATAATACAAGCATGTTTAACACATATAGTTACTATTGTTAAAAAGTTATAGGTGTTTAAAGATAATACAAGCATGTTTAACACATATAGTTAATATTGTTAACAAGTTAAAGGTGTTTAAAGATAATACAAGCATGTTTAACACATATAGTTAATATTGTTAACAAGTTAAAGGTGTTTAAAGATAATACAAGCATGTTTAACACATATAGTTAATATTGTTAACAAGTTAAGGGTGTTTAATGATAATACAAGCATGTTTAATACATATAGTTAATATTGTTAACAAGTTAAAGATGTTTAAAGATAACGCAAGTATGTTTAACACATATAGTTACTATTGTTAAAAAGTTAAAGGTGTTTAAAGATAATACAAGCATGTTTAACACATATAGTTAATATTGTTAACAAGTTATAGGTGTTTAAAGATAATACAAGCATGTTTAACACATATAGTTAATATTGTTAACAAGTTAAAGGTGTTTAAAGATAATACAAGCATGTTTAACACATATAGTTAATATTGTTAACAAGTTAAGGGTGTTTAAAGATAATACAAGCATGTTTAACACATATAGTTAATATTGTTAACAAGTTAAAGGTGTTTAAAGATAATGCAAGCATGTTTAACACATTTAGATTCCTTTCTTTCATGAAGACAAGAATATAAGTTGGTGTATTACCTGATTCTGATGAATTGCATTGATAGGAATCAGTCAGTGGTGCTGATAACGTCCGCATTTTCAAATGGAGGAGAAAAAAAGTCCTCCTTTCTGTCCAATACCACATGAAAGTGGTTGGTTTTTGCCATCTTATTTGTCCAGCTTCCGTACTCCTTTGTATACAGTGCACACTTTACAAGAAATACGTTGGCTGCAAACTCCGTAGCTTGCTAGCTTGTGCACGCCAACTTTCTGAGACTCTTAGCGCAGGCAGGATGAAGCAGAGCTTTTATTGTGAAGGCAGGAACTGTGCAGTCAGTCTTTGGAGTTTTGACGGCAGGTACGGCGCTGTCACGCCAAATTACTTCCCCCTACAAAAACCTTCCCCCCTCCCCATTTACTTCCGGGGCTGCGTCCAATAAAATCACAAAGTTGCCGGGGGTCCTTAACCGGCACGCAACTGTCCTGTTTCGCGCCTGTACAAAAATAAAACAATAATCGATTTCTTCAGATTCCAGCAGCTGTCAAATACGGAGTATCCTTCCAGCGACGGGCAGTCAAAGCCGAAGTGCTATCGATCGCTGTCAATGACGTAAGAGGAAACATGACCACGGAAGTAAATGGGGGGGGGGGTTTGTAGGGGGAAGAAATTTGGCGTGACAGCGCCAGAGTCTGTTGAAATAAAAAGTGTTTCTCGCCTTCCTGTAATTTTTTTTTAATGATGAGCTGGCAGCAGCCAGCGTCATCTCAGAAGACCCTCGGGTGGCGTGAATGTCAATCAAGTGACGAAAGTGACGTCATAGTGAAGATTTATGATCGCTCATTTTTAGGACTATTTTTTTAATGCCTGGCTGGCGATCGACTGACACACCCTCGGTGATCGACCGGTAGATCGCGATCGACGTAATGAGCACCCCTGGACTAGACTTTCACAATATTATGTCCGACCCACTCGACGTCCATTGGGGGTCACCCACATATGCGGTCCTCTCCAAGGTTTCTCATAGTCATTCACATCGACGTCCCATTGGGGTTGTGAAGTTTTTCCTTGCCCTTATGTGGGCTCTGTACCGCGTATGTCGTTGTGGCTTGTGCAGCCCTTTGAGACACTTGTGATTTAGGGCTATATAAATAAACATTGATTGATTGATTGAGCAAACAAACTCTTGAGTGAGACGCCGCATGTTTTGGTCGGGTCTTGCGGGGTTCACTGTGACATTCGCTACGCCAACTAGCGGTGAGGAGGCACTAACCCTCATTTTTGCTCGCGACCTAAAGCATAACAAATAGCTCAGAGACAGCTCATGCCCTGTGAAAACTCTATGAGGCACTCCCAAGGTACCGCTGTATATCAAAGCAATATTGATTAGTATTGTGTTTATAGCTCTGCGATGACAACATAACTTTTTGCTGGGCAGAATTTGTAGGGCACAATTATCTGTACTCAACACAATTAATTTCTATGTCAACTTTGGGGTTGAGGGATCAACGGCTGCAAAGTCTATAACCTACTGGCTGTCTTCAGGACAAATGGGAGCTTTATTCAAGCAGCGGCGAGTCCTTCGAGCTGTTCAAATATGTGAGCCTCATGGCGCTGGACAGCATTCTGAAGTGCGCGTTCAGCTACGACAGCAACTGTCAGACCGAGAGGTCAGCCCCGACTTTCTGTACATCATTAGTCTTGTTTTGGACGTTTTTTTTAACATGTACTGTATTCTGCTTTCAGCGGTTCAAACATCTACATCAAATCCGTGTATGAGCTCGCTGATTTGATCAACTTGCGCCTGCGGATCTTTCCTTACCACAACAACCTCGTATTCTACCTCAGCCCGCATGGCTTCAGGTACAGGAGAGCTTGCAAGGTGGCTCACAGTCATACAGGTAAGCCCATTTCTGGAAACGGCAACATGTCACACGCGTCAGTAATACCTTATCTTTGTCTTTGAAAGAGGACGTGATAAAAAAGCGCAAAGAAGCATTAAAGGAAGAGGCGAAGCCTGAGAACATCAAAAAGAAGAGAAACATGGACTTTTTGGACATTCTTCTCTTAGCAAGAGTAAGTTTTAGAAAAAAAGTTGTTCTTTAATAGATGATTAACAATACAATGACAGTCACAGAAGCTCAAAGCCAAAGTCCTTAGTTTACTAAAAGTGTCTTCATGCTGACTTTGGCACAGATTCCCAACAAATAATAGTAAGTGGAAGTAGAAACCTACAAAAATAAAATCTTTACAGATTGCTTTGAATGCCATCAGGACTCATCTACATCTTAGTCACAGAAAACCATACCAAAGTCCTTAGATCACGAAAAGCTGCTTCATACCGACTTTGGCACATAGTCTGAACAAGTAACAGTTAGTGGAAGTAGAACAACCAAACTCGCACTGGGTCCAATCCTAAGAAGGCACCGTTATGCCGGTGACAGCCAAAATGACCTTCCTTTTAAAGAGAAAACATGCTCCCTCAGTTCAGCCACTTCTTACATGTCTTGACGACATTAGAGCTTCGATGGCCCTACATTTTTTAAGCTTCGATGAGGAAAAAACTGAAGTGATGGTACAAACCCCGTTTCCATATGAGTTGGGAAATGGTGTTAGATGTAAATATAAACAGAATACAATGATTTGCAAATCATTTTCAAGCCATATTCAGTTGAATATGCTACAAAGACAACATATTTGATGTTCAAACTGATAAACTTTTTTTTTTTTTGCAAATAATCATTAACTTTAGAATTTGATGCCAGCAACACGTGACAAAGTAGTTGGGAAAGGGCATGTTCACCACTGTGTTACATGGCCTTTCCTTTTAACAACACTCAGTAAAGGTTTGGGAACTGAGTAGACACGTTTTTGAAGCTTCTCAGGTGGAATTCTTTCCCATTCTTGCTTGATGTACAGCTTAAGTTGTTCAACAGTCCGGGGGTCTCCCTTCTGCTATTTTAGGCTTCATTATGCGCCACACATTTTCAATGGGAGACAGGTCTGGACTACAGGCAGGCCAGTCTAGTACCCGCACTCTTTTACTATGAAGCCACGTTGATGTAACATGTGGCTTGGCATTGTCTTGCTGAAATAAGCAGGGGCGTCCATGGTAACGTTGCTTGGATGGCAACATATGTTGCTCCAAATGCTGTATGTACCTTTCAGCATTAATGGTGCCTTCACAGATGTGTAAGTTACCCATGTCTTGGCCACTAATACACCCCCATACCATCACACATGCTGGCTTTTCAACTTTGCGCCTATAACAATCCGGATGGTTCTTTTCCTCTTTGGTCCGGAGGACACGACGTCCACAGTTTCCAAAAACAATTTGAAATGTGGACTCGTCAGACCACAGAACACTTTTCCACTTTGCATCAGTCCATCTTAGATGAGCTCAGGTCCAGCGAAGCCGACGGCGTTTCTGGGTGTTGTTGATAAACGGTTTTCGCCTTGCATAGGAGAGTTTTAACTTGCACTTACAGATGTAGCGACCAACTGTAGTTACTGACAGTGGGTTTCTGAAGTGTTCCTGAGCCCATGTGGTGATATCCTTTACACACTGATGTCGCTTGTTGATGCAGTACAGCCTGAGGGATGGAAGGTCACAGGCTTAGCTGCTTACATGCAGTGATTTCTCCAGATTGTCTGAACCCTTTGATGATATTCTGGACCGTAGATGGTGAATTCCCTAAATTCCTTGCAATAGCTGGTTGAGAAAGGTTTTTCTTAAACTGTTCAACAGTTTGCTCACGCATTTGTTGACAAAGTGGTGACCCTCGCCCCATCCTTGTTTGTGAATGACTGAGCATTTCATGGAATCTACTTTTATACCCAATCATGGCACCCACCTGTTCCCAATTTGCCTGCACACCTGTGGGATGTTCCAAATAAGTGTTTGATGAGCATTCCTCAACTTTATCAGTATTTATTGCCACCTTTCACAACTTCTTTGTCACGTGTTGCTGGTATGTTATAGCATGATAAGTCCTTAGTTCACAAAAAATTGCTCCACACCATTGCTGGTTTAGTTTGACCAAAACAACGAGAATGTGAGCAACAGAAACTAGAAACCTACCAAAATAAAAACAGTGCTAAACAACATCTGTGTCAAGTATTCCTTCATGCAACTTCCACTGGAACCATGAACCAACCAGCACCCCATAAAACTAATCGATTTATGTTTTTTGTCGACGGCCGCAAACCTTTAAGGATGAGGACCAGCAGGGACTATCGGATGAAGACATACGAGCGGAAGTGGACACCTTCATGTTCGAGGGCCATGACACAACCGCCAGTGGCATTTCCTTCATCCTCTACAGCCTTGCCTGCCACCCGGTACACCAGCAGAAGTGCAGGGACGAGGTCACTCAGGTCATGGACGGCAAGGACAACATTGAGTGGTAACTTCGTTCCATGGACGGCACCTCAGTGTAGCGGTTTTGAAATGTTGGTCATCAACAAGGTGCTGTCGTCACTAGGGAGGACCTCAGCAAATTGCCGTACACCACCATGTGCATTAAAGAATCCCTCAGGCTATACCCGCCTGTGCCGGGAATGGGAAGAAAAACGACCAAACCCATTACGTTTTTTGATGGCCGGACTTTGCCAGCAGGTTAGTTTCATTTTTTGGCAGTCCTTCCACACATATCAAATGAGAGATTGAGATAAATGATTAACTTCTGCCCCTATTTCTGTTTGTAGGGTCATTAGTTGGGACAAGTGTGTTTGCACTGCACAGGAATTCAACGGTTTGGGAGAACCCTCATGTGAGTTAAGCTTAATTATTTGGCAGCCTCAAACTGTATGTCAAAACATTTGACATGTTTTCCTAGTCCAATAACTAAGTGGGTTCTCACCCTAGTGAGCACAAAGTTTAATGGGATGTGTAAAAAAACAGGTTTAATGTTTGACTAACGTTCATGAGCAATGTAAATGCATGTGTGCGCGTACAGCAGTCTCTCGTTTATTGCTGTTAATTGGTTACGGCCTTGACCATGGTAAATTAATCTCCACAAAGTAGGAATTATTCATTCTAAATCAAATATGTTTAATAGTTACAACATAAAAATCATGTTTACTACCTTCTAAAACACGAGAACCATCGAGCCAGTCTCTCCAGATAGTTGTACTAATTCAGACATGTTGATGTGTGATGATAATCTCTATTCAACTTTCGTTTGTCTGAGATGTTTAGTAACTTTACCAGTGGCAGTAGCTAGACGAAGATGGCGGTGCGTAACTGGCAACCTGGATGTGACACACTCACAGACTTTTAATTGGTCAAACGGTGGAGGGCGGGGCATCGAAATGAAAACGGTAAGATTTCGGGGCTGTAAATGTAATTTTGAAATGAGCATGCAGGAAGTGGGCAAAATTACGTCGAATATGCTTTGAAAAAATACAAAATAGTACCGATAAAGTGAAGCCGCAAAGTTTGAAGCGTGATGACTGTACTGAACATTTGAGAAACTTTGTGAAATGATCAAATCTATATTTGAATAGTTTTTGGGGACTCACTGTTTTGCAGCCAAAATTAGCACACAAGTGGAAATGTGGCTCTATACCAGTGGGGGCGGTAGTTTGTATTTGATAGTTAAAACATGTATTGGCTTTACTTACAAAACCCAAAACCAGTGAAGTTGGCACGTTGTGTAAATGGTAAATAAAAACAGAATACAATGATTTGCAAATCCTTTTCAACCTATATTCAATTGAATAGACTGCAAAGACAACATACTTAACGTTCGAACTGGTAAACTTTGTTATTTTTTGCAAATATTAGCTCATTTGGAATTTGATGCCTGCACCATGTTTCAAAAAAGCTGGCACAAGTGGCAAAAAGACTGAGAAAGTTGAGGAATGCTCATCAAACACTTATTTGGAACATCCCACACGTGAACAGGCTAATTGGGAACAGGTGGGTGCCATGATTGGGTATCAAAGCAGCTTCCATGAAATGCTCAGTCATTCACAAACAAGGACGGGGCGAGGGTCACCACTTTGTCAACAAATGCGTGAGCAAATTGTGAAATTGCCAACAGTTTAAGAACAACATTTCTCAACGAGCTATTGCAAGGAATTTAGGGATTTCACCATCTACGCTCCGTAATATCATCAAAAGGTTCAGAGAATCTGGAGAAATATCTGCACGTAAGCGATGATATTACGGACCTTCAATCCCTCAGGCGGTACTGCATCAAAAAGCCACATCAGTGTGTAAAGGATATCACCACATGGGCTTAGGAACACTTCATAAAACCACTGTCAGTAACTACAGTTTATCGCTACATCTGTAAGTGCAAGTTAAAACTCTACTATGTAAAGCGAAATACATTTTTCAACAACGCCCAGAAACGCCGCCGTCTCCGCTGGGCCCGAGCTCATCTAAGCTGGACTGATGCAAAGTGGGAAAGTGTTCTGTGGTCTGACGAGTCCACATTTCAAATTGTTTTTGGAAACTGTGGACGTCGTTTCCTCCCGGACCAAAGAGGAAAAGAACCATCCGTATTGTTATAGGCGCAGAGTTCAAAAGCCAGCATCTGTGATGGTATGGGGGTGTATTAGTGCGTCATTGTATTCTGTTTTAATTTACGAATTACACAACGTGACAACTTCAGTGGTTTTGGGTTTTGTAGATTGGTAAATCTCCAGAGAGGTTTCCTGTGACTTTGTGAGCCCAACATCTCCACAAGTTTGTTTGTCTGACCAGATGTTATGTTTATTGTTCCTCATGGTGCGAGCCCAGGTGTTTGACCCACTTCGGTTCCTGCCGGAGAACACTTCCCAGAGGTCTCCACATGCATTCGTGCCGTTCTCCGCTGGGCCCAGGTTGGTTTTGTTCGCTTGTGCGATTGTTTCTTGTCCGCTTCTCAACTTAAAAACACAACGTGACCTTCGTTCCGCCGGTTAGGAACTGCATCGGTCAGAACTTCGCCATGAACGAGATGAAAGTGGTCGTGGCTTTGACGCTGAGGAGGTTCCACCTGATAGAGGACCCCGCCATGAAGCCCAAGCTCATCCCTCGACTGGTGCTTCGCTCCATCAACGGCATCCACATCAGGATCAAAGCGGTGGATACTTGAGACTGATTAATTATATGTACACTGCAAAAAAAAAAAGTCAACACTACAATAACAAAAATAACTTTACACTATAATTTAAATATAAATTATTTACAGTAAATTGAAATAGAGTTCTATTGTTATTTTTAAGACAAAACTCCGGCGACTGAGTTGCCTTTTTTTTTTAAACATAAAATCTACGGTCCTTCTTTTACAGTGCATTACTGTAAATGTATCACTGTTCATTTTAAATTAAAATCCTGGGGACTGTGCTTCTGCTTTTCTTACCGTAAAATCTACAGTTTCCCATTTACAGTGCTTCACTGTAAATGGGAAAAACGGTGAAACTGTTATTTTTCCAATCAAATTTTGGCGACTGAGCTGCCAGGTTTTTTTTAACCGTAAAATCTGTGGTGATTTTGTGTCACAGTGCAATAGTATCGATGGAAAATGATATCACTGTTAATTATGTGGGGACTGTGCTTCCAGTTTGCTTAACATAAACGTCACTTCCCTCTCTCTCCCCGGAAGTCCCGCCCCCCAGCTAAGGTCATTGGCTAACACCCCGTAGCCAGCCGCTACAATACTTTATATTTATCTGTAGCGCCACCTTACGTCTTGTTGACTAGCAAGGCTGCGTGTCTAATGAATGAACTGCCGGCCGTCTCCTCTTTTTTTCGCTTTAATAGGTCCTAACCTCTATATAGCTTAACCAACAAGCCGTTAAATTTTCAAATTTTACTCCTAAACACCGTTTGACTTATTTCGTAAATGTATTGAGAGCGGGTTAGCTACGTGCTAGTTAGCTCAGTGGCTAACAATGCTACACGCATGAGTCGACGCCGGAGGCCTCACTGGATCCTCGGTAATTCCTGCGGAGGCCAAGCCGAGCCACATCAGTTTAGAACGGGCTTGTCTTTTGCGTTGTAGGTGACGCTCCTGGATCTGGATCTACCCCGATATCAAAGGTAACATATCTTCTAGTACTTTGTATAGCTCACAAAAAGTTACCTAATTTGCCTAATTTATATTTTTCTTTTTTTTTGATGCTGTGGCTTTTTCTTTAAAAATGCAAAGCCGGTTTTAGACGCGCAGGCTGATACAATTGTCATTATTCACCAGTAACGTAATAAAAAAGAGGCTCCTGAAGAGAGATGGAGGCTCCTCCTGTCACCGTGATGCCTGTCACCGGGGGCACCATCAACATGATGGAGTACCTGTTGCAAGGTGAGACCCATCTAATGTCATCAACTGGATAACAAAGTTTACAGGCAATAATCAAATAAAAGTGGAAACCTAGTGTCTCAACCACAAAACAGGTGCATTAATGAAACCAAACACAAAATATGCCGTTAGCAGTGTCAAAGTACCGTATTTTTCGGACTATAAGGTGCACTTAAAATCCTTTAATTTTCTCAAAACTCGACAGTGCGCCTTATAACCCGGTGCGCCTAATGTACGGAATAATTTTGGTTGCGCTTACTGACCTTGAAGCTATTTTATTTGGTACGTGGTGAAATAAGTGTGACCCGTAGCTGGCAGTCACACAAGAGATACGTGTAGACTGCAATATGACTCAAGTAAACAACACCAAAATGTTATATGTTCCATTGAAAATAAAGAACATTACACACGGCGCTCAAAAATCTATTAAAATGTTTTAGTATGATTCTGGTAAGCTATGAAGCCTCACCGCTTGATGGATTGGACAATCATGCATTACATACTATACATTACCTTTTGCACTATATTCATTTATATTATGTGTTGTCAACTTTGTACTTTTTTTTTTTTTTTAATTACCGTAACTGAAAATAAATAAATAAATGAAATGAAAAAAATATATAATTGTACTGTGCTTCAACATACAAGTATTATGGTGTGTGTATAAGGTAAGACATATTATCAGGCGTTTTGTTTTACAATATTATGCAAAAGCAACTTTTCTTACCTTCTGGTACCTGCTGATCTGTATTTGAGATCTGCATAAGTCCTGAAAATGTGCGCACATCCGCCATTGTAGTCAATGGCGACACCGTAGTCGATAAACTTCTTCTTTTTTTCTCTCTTCTTGTTATGGGACATTCATCCTCTGCTGTTGCCATTTCTAATATAAAGTAGTGTAGGGTTCTTACTTATATCTGTCAATAAACTCGCCATGAAAGCACTAAAACATACCGGTGTAGAGAGTTTACATTATTCACCCCAGGAACTTTAATTATTAGAGAGTTCCGGTCGGACGGCTTTTCAAGGGACCCATTTCCGGCGTTGTTGTTTCACTAGTGAGCCACAGATGAGGAGATGCTGCTCCGTTGTTGATTGAAGTAAAGTCTGAATGTCATTAAAACAGTTAGCGCCATCTTTTGACACTTCTTCCACTCCCGTCCTTGTACGCTACACCGCTACAACAAAGATGACGGGGAGAAGACGCTGTCGAAGGTGAGCCACGTAAATAAGACCGCCTGCAAAACGGCGCATCCTGAAGCGACTGTCAGAAAGTGACTTGAAGATCATTCGTAAAACATCATCTATGCAACATTTTGACCAAAGAACCACCATCACATGTTATGTAGACCACAAGGAAGTGTTTTACATTTAGAAAAAAAATATGATAATATGACCCCTTTAATGCGCCTTTTGTATGAAAATAGACCTGACTAGCAGTGCAGTGCGCCTTATAATCCAGTACGCCCTATTGTCCGGAAAATACGGTATGATTAAAAACATAGTGGTAGTAATTATGTGTTGTGTGCATGCACAATAACTGAAGATTTTCAACACTTCGTCAAACAAAACTTTTAATAAAACTTTCTGGTTAAGATAAAACAAAAGGGGTATTAAATAACTCAATTTAAATTAGAGATGTCCGATAATATCGGCCTGCAGATAAATGCTTTGAAATGTAATATCGGAAATTATCTGTATCGTTTTTTTAATTATCGGTATCGTTTTATTATTATTTATTTTTTTATTAAATCAACATAAAAAACACAAGATACACTTACAATTAGTGCACCAACCCAAAAAACCTCCCTCCCCCATTCACACAAAAGGGTTGTTTCTTTCTGTTATTAATATTCTGCTTCCTACATTATATATCAATATATATCAATACAGTCTGCAAGGGATACAGTCCGTAAGCACACATGATTGTGCGTGCTGCTGCTCCACTAATAGTACTAACCTTTAACAGTTAATTTTACTCATTTTCATTCATTACTAGTTTCTATGTAACTGTTTTTATATTGTTTTTCTTTCTTTTTTATTCAAGAAAATGTTTTTAGTTTATTTATCTTATTTTATTTTATAAATTAAAAAAAAAAAGACCTTATCTTCACCATACCTAGTTGTCCAAATTAGGCAAAATAATGTGTTAATTCCACGACTGTATATATCGGTATCGGTTGAAATTGGTATCGGTTGATATCGGTATCTGTAATTAAGAGTTGGACAATATCGTAATATCGGATATCAGCAAAAAGCCATTATCGGACATCCCTAATTTCAATGCTTTTATTGCTCTTTCTGTTCCGTAAATAGTACCTCCTTTATGTATTCCTTTTGAAATAGCTCATCTTTCAGGAATTCAGCAATCACATTCATTTTAGGACCTGTCCCTGTGTTTTGGAGATATTTTTATACCCAACAAAACAGAAGTGCCGATTTCAAGGATAAACTCATCGCACCACATTCTGTATATTGGTCATTGTAGGAAGTGTGTTGGACCAGGCCCTGGAAAGCCTCTTGCATCGCCTGCGAGGCTTGTGTGACAACATTGAACCCGAGGCCTTTACTGACCACGAGCTGGTTTACCTCCTGAAAGGCCAACAAGGCAACCCGTTTATCCTCCGCGCTCGCCGCTCCCTCGCCCACCCCACAGCGCCGTGGCACCTGCGCTACCTGGGACAGCCCGAGGTGGGGGACAAGAGCCGGCACGCTCTGGTGCGCAACTGCGTTGACGTGGCGGCCTCGCACAGTTTACCCGAGTTCCTCAATGAAATGGGCTTCCGTATGGACCACGAGTTTGTAGCGAACGGACACATGTTCCGTAAAGGCGCCATGAAAGTGGTGGTCAGCAAGCTGTCGCGCATCCTGGTACCGGGGAACACGGACAACACGGAACGCCTGTCGCTGTCGTACTTGGTGGAGTTGAGTGTGTTGGCGCCCGCCGGTCAAGACACCGTGTCAGAAGACATGCGCAGTTTTGCAGAGCAGCTCAAACCTTTGGTGCACCTGGAGAAGATTGACCCCAGCAAACAGAGACATTGAAAAACCCAACGTACATGTTAGATATCTATTTGTAGATTTTTTTTACATGACATTAAATGCAACCCAGCTTTGGCATAAACACGTATTGGTTTATTTTGTCACGCAACTATTTTAAATGGAATCAGATTTATTGGCCAAGTATGTTTAACACACAAGGAATTTGACCTGGTATACTGTGCTCTCTCTGTTCAAACGGATTTATCTACATGTTATTGCTGCAAGCATATCACTTATCGTTAGGGTTGGGTATCGTTTGAATTTGAACGATTCCGATTCCGATTCCTGACGATTCTCGATTCCGATTCTTTTAAGAGGCAGGGTCAAAAAAAAGTTAAGGATATTTTAAATGAGCTAGCTAACCTACAGTCTTTCTGAATGAAATAGTCTGACATTCTCCATCAATTTTAATTCTATTAACTTTTTATGAACTTTACTATAAATTCCTCACAGGGCTGTTTTCAACTAGAATATAAATATCAAATCTATGAACTTGAATATAAATATTATAAATTATGAATACATTTTCCCACATCGCGGAGCCTGGCTAGCAGGTTGTAAATTGTCTATGAAAAAATATGCGGGCTAATTTGTTGGCTGCCTCAACGTTGGCGCAAAACACATTATTTATTGCATATATATTGTTTCACTTACCGGATTCGGACTGCAGTGCAGTCACCGAGGTGCCAGGCTGGGCGTCGGAGCCAAAGGAAGAGGCAGAGGAGGACGGTCGGCGCAGCGCGTCGAAGACGGGACACGCATTTATATGTCCTCCATGAACTCGGAGGTGCTTCATCATGTTCGACGTGCACCCTCCTAAGCACGAAACAGTCCTGTCGCACGTGTTACATTTCGCCGATATTTCATTTTTTTTAGTAAAGTAAAGCCACACTTTCGACGCCCGCTATCCATGCTTGACTGACTCGCTCGGCTATGCTAACACTTCCGGCGGTGGGCGCTTCTTCGTTGGTGTTCAGCGGCTTCTTCTTCCGGTCGGCGGACTTATTCTTTTTTTCCGGTCGGCGGACTGGGTATCGAAACTAGGAATCAAAATTTAAACTTTTGAACGATTCCTGGAGAATTGGAAAGTTAGTCCCGGTTCCAATCGATACTCGATACTCAACCCTACTTATCGTACTACAGTGCTTCTGCATAAAAGAGTGCTGCTCCTGCAGGGGTGTTAAAACTCCTTTTCATTGAGGGCCCCATTGCAGTTATGGCTGTTCTCAGAGGGCCACTTGTAACCGCAAATAATATATCAATCTGCCCGCGCATTTGATTATTGTATGTATTTTTAACATACACTAAAAAGCAAATCTGTAAATTTTACAAAAAACTTGCAGCTTAATCGCCAGAATTTCACTGTAAAATGTACGGAGACTCTTGCAACATTTTACCGTAAATGGAAAAAAGTACCGCTGTTTATTTTTATGTTCTAGTAAGTAATCTGCCAATTTTTTTAACTGTTAAAAATACGGTACTGTTTTTCCATTTACAGTAATACACTGTAATAAGTAGATTTAACTGTAAACTGGCAGCTCAGTCGACAGAATTTTGCTGTACAATTTACGGTGACTATTGCAACATATTACCGTAAATGGAAAACAGTACTGCTGTTTATATTTCTATTCTAGTAACTAATCTGCCAGTTTTTTTAACCATAAAAAATATGGTACTGTTTTTCCATTTACAGCAATACACTGTAGTCGATTTTACGGTAAACTGGCAGCTCAGTCGACAGAATTTCGCTGTAAAATTTACGATGACTATTGCAACATATTACCGTAAATGGGGAAAAAAGTACTGCTGTTTATATTTCTATACAAGTAACTAATCTGCCAGTTTTTTTTAACCGGAAGAAATACGGTCCTGTTTTTCCATTTACAGTAATACACTGTAATAACTAGATTTTACTGTAAACTGGCAGCTCAGTCGATAGAATTTCGCTGTAAAATTTACGATGACTATTGCAAAATATTGCCGTAAATGGAAAAAAGTACCGCTGTTTATATTTCTATTCTAGTAACTAATCTGCCAGGGTTTTTTTTAACCGTAAAAAAAATTGGTACTGTTTTTCCATTTACAGTAATAACTAGATTTTACTGTAAACTGGCAGCTCAGTCGACATAATTTTGCTGTACAATTTACGGTGACTATTGCAACATATTACCGTAAATGGAAAAAAGTACCACTGTTTATTTTACTGTTCTAGTAACTAATCTGCCAGTTTTTTTTAACCATAAAAAATGTGGTACTGTTTTTCCATTTACAGCAATACACAAGTAGATTTTACGGTAAACTGGCAGCTCAGTCGACAGAATTTTGCTGTAAAATTTACGGTGACTATTGCAACATATTACCGTAAATGGAAAAAAGTACTGCTGTTTATATTTCTATTCTAGTAACTGGCAGCTCAGCAGACATATTTTGTTGTAAAAAGTTTTTTTGAATTTACAATAACATGCTGTAAAAAACTGAAATTTTACTGTAAAGTCTGACATTTTTACAGTGCATTTGATGGATGCTTTGAAATCATAAGTCAAGCACATTTTTAAGTGCTTTTAAATTTTGTCCCCAAAAATTTTTGGAACATACAGTACAGGCCAAAAGTTTGGACACACCTTCTCATTCTATGCGTTTTCTTTATTTTCATGACTATTTACATTGTAGATTGTCACTGAAGGCATCAAAACTATGAATGAAAACATGTGGAGTTATGTATTTAACAAAAAAAGGTGAAATAACTGAAAACATGTTTTGTATTATAGTTCCTTCAAAATAGCCACACTTTACTCTGATTACTGTTTTGCACACTCTTGGCATTCTCTCTATGAGCTTCAAGAGGTAGTCACTTGAAAGGGTTTTTACTTCAAAGGTGTCATAGTTGTGATGCCTTCAGTGACAATCTACAATGTAAATAGTCATGAAAATAAAGAAAACGCATTGAAATGTGTCCAAACTTTTGGCCTGTACTGTATGATAAGATATTTGTTGCAATATTGGATGATATTGAAGTTTAAAAGGCATGCAATTTCATGCAGTACATTTATTTATTTTTTTTCTGTCAAAATGTAAAGAAGGAATACATTAAGTAAGAAAAGACAAAGTACTTTATTGACATATTTTCATGTGTTTTGCGCACTCTTGGCATTCTCTCCATGATTTTCAAAAGGGTTTTCACTTCACAGGTGTCATAGTTTTGATGCCTTTAGTGACAATCTACAATGTAAATAGTCATGAAAATAAAGAAAACACATTGAAATAAGATGTGTCCAAACTTTTAGCCTGTACTGTATGATAAAATATTTGTTGCAATATTGGATGATATTAAAGTTTAAAAGGCCTGCAATTTCATGCAGTACATTTATTTATTTTTTCTGTCAAAATGCAAAGAGGGAATACATTAAGTAAGAAACAACAAAGTACTTTATTGACATATTTTCATGTGTTTTGCACACTCTTGGCATTCTCTCCATGATTTTCAAAAGGGTTTTCACTTCACAGGTGTCATAGTTTTGATGCCTTTAGTGACAATCTGCAATGTAAATAGTCATTAAAATAAAGAAAACACATTGAAATGAGAAGGTGTGTCCAAACGTTTGGCCTGTACTGTATGATAAGATATTTGTTGCAATATTGAATTATATTACAGTTTAAAAGGCATGCAATTTCATGCAGTACATTTATTTATTTTTTTCTGTCAAAATGTAAAGAAGGAATACATTAAACAAAGTACTTTATTGGCATATTTTCATGTGTTTTGCACACTCTTGGCATTCTCTCCATGAGCTTCAAAAGGTAGTCACCTGAAAGGGTTTTCATTTCACAGGTGTCATAGTTTCAATGCCTTCAGTGACAATCTACAATCTAATAGTCATGAAAATAAAGAAAACGCATTGAAATGAGGTGTGTCCAAACTTTTGGCCTGTACTGTATGATAAGATATTTGTTGCAATATTGAATGATACTAAAGTTTAAAAGGCATGCAATTTCATGCAGTACATTTATTTATTTTTTTTCTGTCAAAATGTAAAGAAGGAATACATTAAGTAAGAAAAGACAAAGTACTTTATTGACATATTTTCATGTGTTTTGCACACTCTTGGCATTCTCTCCATGATTTTCAAAAGGGTTTTCACTTCACAGGTGTCATAGTTTTGATGCCTTCAGTGACAATCTACAATGTAAATAGTCATTAAAATAAAGAAAACACATTGAAATGAGAAGGTGTGTCCAAACTTTTGGCCTGTACTGTATGATAAGATAATATTTGTTGCAATATTGGATGATATTAAAGTTTAAAAGGCATGCAATTTCATGCAGTACATTTATTTATTTATTTCTGTCAAAATGTAAAGAAGGAATACATTAAACAAAGTACTTTATTGGCATATTTTCATGTGTTTTGCACACTCTTGGCATTCTCTCCATGAGCTTCAAAAGGTATCACCTGAAAGGGTTTTCACTTCACAGGTGTCATAGTTTTGATGCCTTCAGTGACAATCTGCAATCTAAATAGTCATGAAAATAAAGAAAACACATTGAAATGTGTCCAAACTTTTGGCCTATACTGTATGATAAGATATTTGTTGCAATATTGGATGATATTAAAGTTTAAAAGGCATGCAATTTCATGCAGTACATTTATTTATTTTATTCTGTCAAAATGGAAAGAAGGAATACATTAAACAAAGTACTTCATTGACATATTTTCATGTGTTTTGCGCACTCTTGGCATTCTCTCCATGAGCTTCAAGAGGTATCACCTGAAAGGGTTTTCACTTCACAGGTGTCATAGTTTTGATGCCTTCAGTGACAATCTACAATGTAAATAGTCATGAAAATAAAGAAAACGCATTGAAATGTGTCCAAACTTTTGGCCTGTACTGTATGATAAGATAATATTTGTTGCAATATTGGATGATATTAAAGTTTAAAAGGCATGCAGTTGCATGCAGTACATTTATTTATTTTTTTTCTGTCAAAATGTAAACAATGAATACATTAAAGTACTTTATTGGCATATTTTCATGTTTTGCACACTCTTGGCATTCTCTCCATGAGCTTCAAAAGGTATCACCTGAAAGGGTTTTCATTTCACAGGTGTCATAGTTTCAATGCCTTCAGTGACAATCTACAATGTAAATAGTCATGAAAATAAAGAAAACGCATTGAAATGTGTCCAAACTTTTGGCCTGTACTGTATGATAAGATAATATTTGTTGCAATATTGGATGATATTAAAGTTTAAAAGGCATGCAGTTGCATGCAGTACATTTATTAATTTTTTTTCTGTCAAAATGTAAACAATGAATACATTAAAGTACTTTATTGGCATATTTTCATGTTTTGCACACTCTTGGCATTCTCTCCATGAGCTTCAAAAGGTAGTCACCTGAAAGGGTTTTCATTTCACAGGTGTCATAGTTTTGATGCCTTCAGTGACAATCTGCAATCTAAATAGTCATGAAAATAAAGAAAACGCATTGAAATGTGTCCAAACTTTTGGCCTGTACTGTATGATAAGATATTTGTTGCAATATTGGATGATATTGAAGTTTAAAAGGCATGCAATTTCATGCAGTACATTTATTTATTTTTTTTCTGTCAAAATGTAAAGAAGGAATACATTAAGTAAGAAAAGACAAAGTACTTTATTGACATATTTTCATGTGTTTTGCGCACTCTTTGCATTCTCTCCATGATTTTCCAATGGGTTTTCACTTCACAGGTGTCATAGTTTTGATGCCTTCAGTGACAATCTACAATGTAAATAGTCATGAAAATAAAGAAAACGCATTGAAATGTGTCCAAACTTTTGGCCTGTACTGTATGATAAGATATTTGTTGCAATATTGGATGATATTAAAGTTTAAAAGGCATGCAATTTCATGCAGTACATTTATTTATTTGTTTCTGTCAAAATGTAAAGAAGGAATACATTAAACATATTTTCATGTGTTTTGCACACTCTTGGCATTCTCTCCATGAGCTTCAAGAGGTAGTCACCTGAAAGGGTTTTCACTTCACAGGTGTCATAGTTTCGATGCCTTCAGTGACAATCTACAATGTAAATAGTCATGAAAATAAAGAAAACGCATTGAAATGAGGTGTGTCCAAACGTTTGGCCTGTACTGTATGATAAGATATTTGTTGCAATATTGGATGATACTAAAGTTTAAAAGGCATGCAATTTCATGCAGTACATTTATTTATTTATTTTCTGTCAAAATGGAAAGAAGGAATACATTAAGTAAGAAAAGACAAAGTACTTTATTGACATATTTTCATGTCTTCACAGGCCATATCAAATAATGCGGTGGTTGTGCCACTATATGTGCCAAATAATAATCTTTAGTCTCTTTAATGCAATACCATCAATATTTTTTTCTCAACAAATAATTTTGTTTTCGTTTGGTATTATTTAAATATCCATCTTCGCTATCGTGGACATTGATGTAAAACAGTTTGTTATCCCAGTATCTGGCACAATCGCACGTTAATCCCCCAGCCCAAGTGGACACAGTCGTTGAAAGCCCCAAAGTACTGTCAATATTGTCTCAGAGGAACATGCGCCTCTCCATCCACTAGGGGTCACTGTTGCTCCTCATGCACTTTTCCTAATTGCTCTGCTTGACTCCCCACAACAGATCATCTCCAAGAGCTCTGGTTGCCATGGTAATAATTAGCTGCGAGATCTGCACACCCCCCACCCCAACCCCACTCTAATTAGCTTTCTCAATTGCTTAATGATACATAGACCTGTGAAAGGCTCTCTTTCTTCCCCTTCAACAAAAGCATTGATTATTTTTTTTCTGCCCCCCCACCCCTCCCATTCTCCCGCTCATTTCTACTGTTAACCCATTAGAGCCTCTTTCATGGGAACTTGAGCTTGGGACTATTACGCATGAAAGCACCGCAGCTGCCCCCAGGTTCTTCCCACTTCACGCTGCGCTTTAAATTGGCCTGGACGCCAGTGTGTCAACATTATGGCCAATCTGCAGTGCCGACTGAAGTAACTAATGCACGTTGCCATTACGGTATAATGCAGGCAATAGGACATGAGTGCCTCTGATGATATCCGTCCAGGAAGATGCATTAGCCATGCACAGGGAACTGCGTTTGCATGTCAGAAGGTGTGGAGCGCTGGTGGGCGTTGGGGTGGGGGTAAGCCGATGGCTGTCTGTAGGAGTTGACCTACCTGCAAGTCACAGGTGATGAGGGCAGAGGGTGAAAAGGTTCGGATAGAGCTGTAGCGACGCATGCTTTCTGGCCTTCGTACATGGTTATATACTGAACTGATTATACTGTCAAGGTGATAATGCACTGTTTATTGTGGTTTGCAATGGTGTAGAACTGCACTGCATCATCTTTAGGTGAGCCTCTATAATACACATATTAGGATATTAAATTAATCTTCTGTTACCTATGCAGGTAATAACTCAGACCTGGGTAAATTAAGGCCCGTTAAGCTTCTCAATCTGGCCCGTCGGACATTCCCAAAACATTTTTTTTTTAGATCTTTAAAGGCCTACTGAAATGAATTTTTTTTATTTAAACGGGGATAGCAGATCTATTCTATGTGTCATACTTGATCATTTCGCGATATTGCCATATTTTTGCTGAAAGGATTTAGTATAGAACAACCATGATAAAGATCGCAACTTTTGGTATCTGACAAAAAAAAGCCTTGCCCCTACCGGAAGGAGCGTGACGTAGTCAGTTGAACATTTCCGCAAAGTTCCCTATTGTTTACAATGATGGCGGCCAGAAGTGAGATTGATTCGGACCGAGAAAGCGACGATTTCCCCATTAATTTGAGCGAGGATGAAAGATTTGTGGATGAGGAACGTTAGAGTGCAGTTCAAGACATATCTTTTTTCGCTCTGACCGTAACTTAGGTACAAGCTGGCTCATTGGATTCCACACTCTCTCCTTTTTCTATTGTGGATCACGGATTTGTATTTTAAACCCCCTGGGATACTATATCCTCTTGAAAATGAGAGTCCAGAACGCGAAATGGACATTCACAGTGACTTTTATCTCCACGACAATACATCGGTGAAACGCTTTAGCTACGAGCTAACGTGATAGCATCGTGCTTTAACTGCATATAGAAACAAAAAAAATAAACCCCTGACTGGAAGGATAGATAGAAAATCAACAATACTATTAAACCGTGGACATGTAAATACACGGTTAATGCTTTCCAGCCTGGCGAAGCTTAACAATGCTGTGCTAATGACGCCAATGAAGCTAACTTAGCAACCGGACCTCACAGAGCTATGCTAAAAACATTAGCTCTCCACCTACGCCAGCCAGCCTTCATCTGCTCATCAACACCCGTGCTCACCTGCGTTCCAGCGATCGACGGTGCGACGAAAGACTTCACCCGATCACAGATGCGGTTGGCGGCCCAGAGACGTAGGAAGTCAAGGTGAGGTCACCGGCTAGCGCGTCTGCTCTCCAACAAAGTCCTCCTGGTTGTGTTGCTGTAGTCTGCCGCTAATACACCGATCCCACCTACAAATTTCTTCTTTGCAGCCTTCATTGTTCATTAAACAAATTGCAAAAGATTCACCAACACAGATGTCCAGAATACTGTGGAATTATGAAATGAAAACAGAGCTTTTTGTATAGGATTCTACGGGGTACCAATACTTCCGTTTAACTGACTACGTCACGCGCATACGTCATCATACCGAGACGTTTCAGCCGGATATTTCCCGGGAAATTTAAAATTGCAATTTATAAGTTAACCCGGCCGTATTGGCATGTGTTGCACTGTTAAGATTTCATCATTGATATATAAACTATCAGACTGCGTGGTCGCTAGTAGTGGCTTTCAGTAGGCCTTTAAGATGGAAAGTGTAGCTGCCATTATGATGTGCAGTCATGTTTTCAAATGACCGTAAGTCTTGAACTATACAAAGTATTTCAATGGTTGGAATCTGCGCTTTTGCATGATGTACTAGTTACTAAGGGTGTAACAGTACGTGTATTTGTATTGAACCGTTTCGGTACGGGGGTTCCGGTTCGGTTCGGAGTTGTACCGAACGAGTTTCCACACGGACATATTAAGTAGCGTAACGCACGTTGTGTAAACAATGCACACCGAGGCACAACACACGGCATGCTAGCAGCTAACGGGCTACGATAGACTGACCATACGTCCTCTTTTCACCGGACATGTCCTCTTTTGCGGAGCTGTCACGGCGGAGTTTCTTAAATGCCTCAAATGTCCGGTTTTTGGAGTTAGGGTTGCGTGTATTTTCAATGTACGTTCAGGGTTAAGAAGGGGTTAAAAACAAAACAAGTTGTGAAGGTGCGCAGCAACATTGGTGAGGGAGGGGCAGAGACAGAGAGAGAGAGAAAGTTATGATAAACGCGCATGCGACGCCAGGCTCTGCTTTTTATCCATAGATTTATCACATTTAATTTTGTATTATCTATAGCAGGGGTGTCAAAAGTGTGCCGCGGAGGCCATTTGCGGCCCACAGCTAATGTTTTAAAGGCCCACGGCACATTCCAAAAATACTATTAAAATAAACAAAAACATAACAAAAGTGAAATAAAAAAGCTTAAAGGTTAAATTTAATTTAGAAAAAGTTGCAATGTTGACTTATAAAACAAAGCTGGTTTTTTTCTTTCAAACTGTCATTGCTCAAAACATAATATTGAATCAAAATCAATGTTATTATGAATTATTGACCTATCCAAGGTTCCCATTACTTCACATCAAATATTCCACTAAGAAATCTATTTTTGGTGGAAGATTTTGCAAATTTGGTAAATAACCCAAAAATGTATATTTTGTTGTTTTCTTACTGTACCGAAAATGAACCGAACCGTGACCTCTAAACCGAGGTATGTAACAAACCGACATTTTTGTGTACCGTTACACCATTAATATTTACTATGGTATCTAATAAGTTAATATGGTAATCTACACTACCGTTCAAAAGTTTGGGGTCACCCAAACAATTTAGTGGAATAGCCTTCATTTCTAAGAACAAGAATAGACTGTCGAGTTTCAGATGAAAGTTCTCTTTTTCTGGCCATTTTGAGCGTTTAATTGACCCCACAAATGTGATGCTCCAGAAAGTCAATCTGCTCAAAGGAAGGTCAGTTTTGTAGCTTCTGTAAGGAGCTAAAGTGTTTTCAGATGTGTGAACATGATTGCACAAGGGTTTTCTAATCATCAATTAGCCTTCTGAGCCAATGAGCAAACACATTGTACCATTAGAACACTGGAGTGATAGTTGCTGGAAATGGGCCTCTATACACCTATGTAGATATTGCACCAAAAAGCAGACATTTGCAGCTAGAATAGTCATTTAGCACATTAGCAATGTATAGAGTGTATTTCTGTAAAGTTAAGACTAGTTTAAAGTTATCTTCATTGAAAAGTACAGTGCTTTTCCTTCAAAAATAAGGACATTTACATGTGACCCCAAACTTTTGAACGCTAGTGTAAGTCACAGCAGCTGAGACGAGGCACCAAGCAGTGTGGGTGGGGAGCGTTTCCACAGAGTGTCAGCCTGGAATGTGGGTGTCAGGGACAGACGCGGAAGGAGATTTTTACAACAAAGTTCTAAAGCTTAGTGATGTATCAGATGTATTAGATTGTAGGTGTTTTGTTTTTTTACCCTTCGCGTTCATATTTCGCTGTTTGTTGCGTTTCGCTTGATTGTAAAATATGCCGATCGAGAGGTGGTGTGACGTTCGTATGTTGTCGATATTCAGTGTTTTATCAGTCATAGTTAATATTGTAAATCCCACATTCTTTATTTACATGTACATTCTCATTGAGTAAAAAAAAGTTAAAATTCCATTCCGTTTTTTCAAGCGGTCTGACGTAACGTTTTTAGCATTCAATCAGACATTATTGGGAGGTTTTGTATCAGTGTTACTAAAAATCAGATAAACCGGCCCCCAGACACATTTCTTTCTCTAAATTCTGCCCCCCCGAGTCAAAATATTTGCCCAGGCCTGTAATAACTATTACTGCATCGTAATCACAGTTTGGTTCATACTTTAGTTTTAGGGTTTTTTGGTTGACTAATGTTTATTTTCATTTCTTGTTTCTTTTTGCTTTTTATTATTACTATTATTATTATTATTGTTTTTGTTATTCATTCTTGAATGGCTTTTTTGTTGTTTTTTGCAAAATGTGTTTGTTTTTGTTTTGTCTACATATTCGAAATAAACATAAAACAAACAAACACAACTCAAAACGGCTTAGGCAAGTGCAACAGTAACGGATGAAACTGTCAGAATTGATTTATTATTAGAAATTGAAGGTTTGTCATTGGATTAAATGCATCTTAAATCATTTAGGTTTGTTGCCCTATTCCACATGTTTTTACCAAAACAATGCCTTTATCCACTTGTCTTTGTCCTTTTAATGTATTTTATGTTGAAGGTGAAGTTTATACAGTACAGGCCAAAAGTTTGGACACACCTTCTTATTCAATGTGTTTTCTTTATTTTCATGACTATTTACATTGTAGATTGTCACTGAAGGCATCGAAATTATGAATGAACACATGTGGAGTTATGTACTTAACAAAAAAAGGTGAAATAACTGAAAACATGTTTTATATTATAGTTTCTTCAAAATAGCCATCCTTTGCTCTGATTACTTTTTCGCACACCCTTGGCATTCTCTCCATGAGCTTCAAGAGGTAGTCACCTGAAATTGGTTTTCACTTCACACGTGTGCTGATTGATTGATTGAAACATTTTATTAGTAGATTGCACAGTACAGTACATATTCCGTACAATTGACCACTAAATGGTAACACCCCAATACGTTTTTCCACGTTAATCAATTCATGCCAGCACAAAGGGTGGCTATTTTGAAGGAACCAGAATACAAAACATGTTTTCAGTTATTTCACCTTTTTTTTGTTAAGTACATAACTCCACATAGTTTTGATGCCTTCAGTGACAATCTACAATGTAAATAGTTATGAAAATAAAGAAAACGCATTGAATGAGGAGAAGGTTTGTCCAAACTTTTGGCCTGTACTGTACATAGAGGAGACCTTTTTAAAGTTCTGATTGTCCTTCAGTAGACATGACTCCCAAAGACCTGGCTTCACATTTGTTTACAGAGTAGACAGCTAACTACACTAACGTTCTAAAGTTTGGGGTCACATGTAAATGTCCTTATTTTTGAAGGAAAAGCACTGTACTTTTCAATGAAGATAACTTTAAACTAGTCTTAACTTGAAAGAAATACACTCTATACATTGCTAATGTGGTAAATGACTATTCTAGCTGCAAATATCTGCTTTTTGGTGTAATATCTACATAGGTGTATAGAGGCCCATTTCCAGCAACTATCACTCCAGTGTTCTAATGGTACAATGTGTTTGCTCGTTGGCTCAGAAGGCTAATTGATGATTAGAAAACCCTTGTGCAATCATGTTCACACATCTGAAAACACTTTAGCTCGTTACAGAAGCTACAAAACTGACCTTCCTTTGAGCAGATTGACTTTCTGGAGCATCACATTTGTGGGGTCAATTAAACGCTCAAAATGGCCAGAAAAAGAGAAATTTTATCTGAAACTCCACAGTCTATTCTTGTTCTTAGAAATGAAGGCTATTCCACAAAATTGTTTGGGTGACCCCAAACTTTTGAACGGTAGTGTATATTTCTCTTCCTGTCCCTCTCTCAATGTACACCTGTACTGTACCGAGTATTCCATACAAAAACTTGGATTGTGAGTACTGTTCCACCTCTAGTGTAAAGTCACTATCTCGCTCACAGTGATGATGAAAATCATCACTTGTATACCCGTTTTTATCAGATGTCTATATATGGTACGTCAAGATGATGGCTATGGTTATGCTGGATCATCTGGATGGATGTTTTCCAGCAACCGTAGGGACCGAAGCACAAGGTTTCAGCTCGCTCTGAATTATGCATTAAAGAGGCAGATGCCTCCTTGCCGAAGGCTTTCTGTGTCCAGCATGGATACTCTACAGTTTGCTGGCTTTCTTCCACTTAAACTTGTGTTTAGCACAGTGCTCTTTGGTGATGAGCCTCGCTCCCGCCGCTCCTCAACTCCACATCGCCTGGAGAACGAGGGCCTAGCCGGGCTAATCAGTGTCTTGGCACCGGGCCGACTCGGCTATTGCGGATGCTGCCAAACCACTGACGGGGCACAAGTGCGGCCTTCAACTCCCCGCCAGAGGCGATGTGTGCTGCGTGCTTTTATTTGATGCATCTCTGGCTGCTGGAGTGACACCCAATGTCAACACGGGCATGCCCCGATGTGCAGTGTGTTGACACGGAGCGCAGGCACGTGGTTTAGGTTGAATACTTTACGTGGTCTTGGTGTTGACACAGCTGTTGTTGTTATTCTTAAAGGCCTACTGAAAGCCACTACTAGCGACCACGCAGTCTGATAGTTTATGTATCAATGATGACATCTTAACATTGCAACACATGCCAATACGGCCGGGTTAACTTATAAAGTGACATTTTACATTTCCCGGGGAACTTCCGGTTCAAAACGCCTTTGGAGGATGACGTATGCGCGTGACGTCGCGAGGTCCACGGAAGTGTTTGGACCCTTTTGGACACAATACACAGAGCTCTGTTTTCATCGACAAAATTCCACAGTATTCTGGACATCTGTGTTGGGGAATCTTTTGCAATTTGTTTAATGAACAATGGAGGCTGCAAAGAAGAACGTTGTAGGTGGGATCGGTGTATGCAACACAACAAGGAGGACTTTGTTGGATAGCAGACGCGCTAGCGGCGAACTCACCTTGACTTTCTACGTCTCCGGGCCGCCGACCGCATCGTCGATCGCTGGAACGCAGGTGAGCACGGGTGTTGATGAGCGGAGGAGGGCTGGCTGGCGTAGGTGGAGCGCTAATGTTTTTATCATAGCTCTGACGAGGTCCCGTTGTTAAGTTAGCGTCGTTAGCAACAGCATTGCTAGGCTTCGACAGGCGTCGAATACACATTAACCGTGTATTTACATGTCCAGTGTTTGGTTCGGTGTCTCCTGATAGTAGTATTGTTGATCTTCTGTCTATCCTTCCAGTCAGGGATTTATTTATTTTGTTTCTATCTGCATTTGAGGCCGATGCTATCACGTTAGCTCATGCTAAAGAGCTTCGTCGATGTATTGTCGTGGAGATAAAAGTCACTGTTAATGTCCATTTCGCCTTCTCGACTCTCATTGTCAAGAGGATATAGTATCCCAGGTGGTTTAAAATACAAATCCGTGATCCACAATAGAAAAAGGAGAGAGTGTGGAATCCAATGAGCCAGCTTGTACCTAAGTTACGGTCAGAGCGAAAAAAGATATCTCTTGAACTGCATTGTAGTCCGTCACTCCGTTCCTCATCCACGAATCTTTCATCCTCGCTCAAATTAATGGGGTAATCGTCACTTTCTCGCTCCTAATATCTCTCGCTCCATTGTAAACAACGGGGAATTGTGAGCAGCACTACCGCTTGTGACGTCACGCTACTTCCGGTAGGGGCAAGGTTTTTTTTATCAGCGAGCAAAAGTTGCGAACTTTATCGTCGATTTTCTCTACTAAATCCTTTCAGCAAAAATATGGCAATATCGCGAAATGATCAAGTATGACACATAGAATGGATCTGCTATTCCCGTTTAAATAAAAAAAATTCATTTCAGTAGGCCTTTAAGTGGTATTGCATTTTCAGTAAAATAAAGAAGCCGCCTTCCGCCCGGATGCAGCTGAGATAGGCTCCAGCGACCCCAAAAAGGGACAAGCGGTAGAAAATGGATGGATGGGTAAAGAAAAAAAAGGTTATAGTCTATACATTTTTAGCATCCTTTTTGTAAAAGACTGTCTTCCCCCAGTCCGTGTTAATGCTAAGTCTACCTGGAAATTTTCCCCGTATTGAAGCTCATATCCGAGCTGTACCAGAGTCAGAACAGTGCTGTAATACTACACTCCCCCGCCCTCTTGTGTTGGAAGCCATTGTCACTGTCCGACAAGTATTTTATTTATCATTCATTTCTGCTTTCAACCCTCCTGGGGCCACAGGCCATCAACATTGGTCCTCCAGCGTTTCCTGTCGTTCCAGCACAACCCAGGCATGTCCCATCTTTTTAGTGTCAGCCTCTAGGTTGTGCCGCAGGGTGTTTCTTGGTCACCCCCTCTTCCGTCTGCCCTGTGGGTTCTCTGGAAGCCCGTTTGGTGGCTGGCTTTTGTCGACTGTGTCCGATCCATCTCCATTATCTTCTCCTTTTTTATTCCCTGGTAGCTGTCCAGAATTTTCAGCCATAGTTCATTGTTTCCGATGACTTGTGGCCAATGGATCTGGAGGATCCTTTTGACTTTCTGTTCCATACAGCAGTGGTCCCCAACCTTTTTGTAGCTGGGGACCGGTCAACGCTTGAAAATTAGTCCCATGGACAGGGGGAGGGGGGGATTTTATTTATTTATTTATTTTTTTCCTCCCCCCCATAAAGAAATACAATCATGTGTGCTTACGGACTGTATCCCTGCAGACTGTATTGATCTATATTGATGTATAATGTATATATTGTGTTTTTTATGTTGATTTAATAAAAAAAAATTTTTTTATTTTTTTTTTAAATTTATTTTTTAATTTCTTGTGTGGCCCGGTACCAATCGGTCCGCGGACCGGTGGTTGGGGTCCACTGCCATACAGGACATACACTATATTACCAAAAGTATTTGGCCACCCATCCATATGATCAGAATCAGGTGTCCTAGTCACTTGGCCCGGCCACAGGTGTATCAAATCAAACACTTAGGCATGGAGAATGTTTCTACAAACATTTGTGAAAGAATGGGCCGCTCTCAGGAGCTCAGTGATGTTCAGCGTGGAACTGTCATAGGATGCCACCTGGAGTGATGAATCACTCTTTTCCATCTGGCAATCTGATGGACGAGTCTGGGTTTGAAGGTTGCCAGGAGAACGCTACATTTTGGACTGCATTGTGCCGAGTGTGGAATTTGGGGGAGAAGGAATTATGGTGGGGGGTTGTTTTTCAGGAGTTGGGCTTGCCCCCTTAGTTCCAGTGAAATGAACTTTTGAATGCCCCAGGATACCAAAACATTTTGGACAATTCCATGCTCCCAACCTTGTGGGAGAAGTTTGGAGCGGGGCCCCTTCCTCTTCCAACATGACTGTGCACCCGTGCACAAAGCAAGGTCCATAAAGACATGGATGACAGAGTCTGGTGCGGATGAACTTGACTGGCCTGCACAGAGTCCTGACCTGATCCCCATAGAACACCTTTTGGATGAATTAGAACGGAGACTGAGAGCCAGGCCTTCTTGACCAACATCAGTGTGTGACCTCACCAATGCGCTTTTGGAAGAATGGTCGAAAATTCCTATAAACACACTCCACAACCTTGTGGACAGCCTTCCCAGAAGAGCTGAAGCTGTAAGCACTAAAAGAACACCTCCAGGCAACTACAACCCTAAACTAACACCCTCCCTTGCACATAGTACGTCTTCGGATTGTAAATAATCAAATGTAGACACTTTTTCTTATACTTTCTGATCTCTCTCTCTCTCTATGTCCACTACTTGCTGTACATATCCTACCAAGTCAGTCCTACACTCTTTCAATGTCCATTTCTCTGATGATGCAATTGTTGATGCTGATTGTTGATGACTGAAGTGTTGATATCAACCTAACCTAACCCCCCCCCCCCCCATATCCCACACCCCGGATTGTAAATAATGTAAATAATTCAATGTATTTACTCTGATGATTATCTTGTGTGATGACTGTATTATGATGTTAGTATATATATGATAGTATATATATGTATCATGAATCAGTTTAAGTGGACCCCGACTTAAACAAGTTGAAAAACGTATTAGGGTGTTACCATTTAGTGGTCAATTGTACGGAATATGTTTTTCACTGTGCAATCTACTAATAAAAGTTTCAATCAATCAATCAATCAATGGGTGGGTGGGGGGGGGGGGTGTATATTGTAGCGTACCGGAAGAGTTAGTGCTGCAAGGGGTTCTGGGTATTTGTTCTGTTGTGTTTATGTTGTGTTACGGTGCGGATGTTCTCCCGAAATGTGTTTTGTCATTCTTGTTTGGTGTGGGTTCACAGTGTGGCGCATATTTGTAACAGTGTTAAAGTTGTTTATACGACCACCCTCAGTGTGACCTGTATGGCTGTTGACCAAGTATGCCTTGCATTCACTTGTGTGTTTGAAAAGCCGTAGATATTATGTGACTGGGCCGGCACGCAAAGGCAGTGTCTTTAAGGTTTATTGGCGCTCTGTACTTCTCCCTACGGCCGTGTACACAGCGGCCTTTTAAAAAGTCATACATTTTACTTTTTTTAAACTGATACCGATAATTTCCGATATCGCATTTTAAAGCATTTATCGGCTGATATTATCGGACATCTGTAGTCTTAATGATAATGATCTGAAATCAATTGAATTGAGGCTTAAAAGATGATAATTGAATCATTGAATTTACTATCTAGTGTCTGTTTCATCTCTGACTATTGTATCTTAATCCAATTATGCTGCCTAGCATGCACTCATGCTAATGAGAAGATTTGGATTCACCTCTCTGGACCATTATCAATTTTTGTCTGGGCATTTACTTAATAAATGTGATTAATTGGCAAAGATAGATAGGGATAATTAATCACATGTTTTAAAACGGAAGAAACGGGGGGGGCGGGGGGGGGGGGGGGGGAGGAGTCATTACCTGCAACATGCCTTTTGCTTTCTTCTATTCCACCACGGTCTTAATTAGAACTCTTGGCAGCCACTGTCTGTGTTGTCTCCCAGCCTAAATATGCCAAGTTGGCAGCGCCGGATGACAAGATGCCACATCCTAATGCCGGATTGCACTCAGAGCAGGAAGTCTTCAAGTCGGCCGCAGTTTTTGGGCTTGGGGCCACGGGGGGAGGTGAGATCCAGCGTCGTCTCCTATCGGGAACGTCTCCGACTGTTTTGGACTGGAGCCGTCCCTCCCTGTGTCTCTGTGACTTGTTAGACTGTGGCTTGTGTGCAGAGGAGGGGGGGGGGGGGTCTTCCAGACATCAATCAATCAATGTTTATTTATATAGCCCTAAATCACAAGTGTCTCAAAGGGCTGCACAAGCCACAACGACATCCTCGGTTCAGAGCCCACATAAGGGCAAGGAAAAACTCACAACCCAGAGGGACGTCGATGTGAATGACTATGAGAAACCTTGGAGAGGACCGCAGATGTGGGTGACCCCCCACCCCTCTAGGGGAGACCGGATGCAATGGACGTCGAGTGGGTCTGACATAATATTGCAAGAGTCCAGTCCATAGTGGATCTAACATAATATTGTGAGAGTACAGTCCATAGTGGATCTAACATAATAGTGAGAGACCAGTCCATAGTGGATCTAACATAATATTGTGAAAGTCCAGTCCATAGTGCATCTAACATAATAGTGAGAGTCCAGTCCATAGTGGATCTAACATAATAGTGAGAGTCCAGTCCATAGTGGATCTAACATAATAGTGTGAGAGTCCAGTCCATAGTGGATCTAACATAATAGTGAGAGTCCAGTCCATAGTGGATCTAACATAATAGTGTGAGAGTCCAGTCCATAGTGGATCTAACATAATAGTGAGAGTCCAGTCCATAGTGGATCTAACATAATAGTGAGAGTCCAGTCCATAGTGGATCTAACATAATAGTGTGAGAGTCCAGTCCATAGTGGATCTAACATAATAGTGTGAGAGTCCAGTCCATAGTGGATCTAACATAATAGTGAGAGTCCAGTCCATAGTGGATCTAACATAATAGTGAGAGTCCAGTCCATAGTGGATCTAACATAATATTGTGAGAGTCCAGTCCATAGTGGATCTAACAAAATATTGTGAAAGTCCAGTCCATAGTGGATCTAACATAATATTATGAAAGTCCAGTCCATAGTGGATCTAACATAATAGTGAGAGTCCAGTCCATAGTGGATCTAACATAATATTGTGAGAGTCCAGTCCATAGTGGATCTAACATAATAGTGAGAGTCCAGTTCATAGTGGATCTAACATAATATTGTGAAAGTCCAGTCCATAGTGGATCTAACATAATATTGTGAGAGTCCAGTCCATAGTGGATCTAACATAATAGTGTGAAAGTCCAGTCCATAGTGGTTCTAACATAATAGTGAGATTCCAGTCCATAGTGGATCTGACATAATATTGTGAAAGTCCAGTCCATAGTGGATCTAACATAATAGTGAGAGTCCAGTCCATAGTGGATCCAACATAATAGTGAGAGTCCAGTCCATAGTGGATCTAACATAATAGTGAGAGTCCAGTCCATAGTGGATCCAACATAATAGTGAGAGTCCAGTCCATAGTGGATCTGACATAATAGTGAGAGTCCAGTCCATAGTGGATCTAACATAATAGTGAGAGTCCAGTCCATAGCGGGGCCCAGCAGGAGACCATCTCGAGCGGAGACGGGTCAGCAGTGCAGAGATGTCCCCAACCGATGCACAGGCTAGTGGTCCACCCCGGGTCCCGACTCTGGACAGCCAGCACTTCATCCATGGCCACCGGACCTGTGCCCCCCCCCTTCCACAAGGGAGAGGGGGGGCACAAACTCCTATGAGTGATGTTGTGGCTTCCTTTTTATTGCATTCCCAGTGGGCAGGTTCATGGGTATTACCCAACGTTTTTAGGCTGCTAAAGTTGAAGGAATCCACGGTTGGCTTTTTGTCTTGTTTGTTTTGGAGTAAAAACCTGCCCCCCCTCCCCCCTCCAGCGCCTTATGCGGAATACATTCCAGAGCACTTTTCCAGGGTGCTAATTGACAGCCTCAAAGCTGCGCCTGCTTGATGCTGCAGCCTTGCTTGTGGCCGTGCGAGGTGATTACCGCTGCGAGGGGAAACGCGCTCTTCCAAGATCAGCCGCACTCAGCCAGCCACCGCGGTTGTGGAATGTCTGGTATGGGGACGACGTCGCAGGGTAACTGGACGGATCCTTGAGACGTTTTTTTAAGTCGTCCCGGTTTCCAGGAGCCGCCACGTCGTTGGCACAAACGGCACAACAACGTCTTGCTGGAAGTTGTAGCTGGAAACATCCTGTGCACGGGGCTGCCAGACGTTAGGTATGTGCACGCTGTGTTGTGCCACTTTGATGTGCACACTTTGCATGCGGAGGGCACATTTGCAGACACAACGCCTGTTCTGATGTGGCTGGTCTGGCTCTCAGGAAATGCTGCAGTTCAACTCCAATTTGCAAGAGGCCTCCTTAGTGCTTCTCCCTCAGAACCCAAGGCCAATCGTACACACGCACGACAAGACACACCCGCTCAACCCTCTGACCTATCCTTAAAGGTTCAAGTCCTGATAATACACATGTACATAGGTATTACACCCCAAACCAGTGAAGTTGGCACGTTGTGTAAATGGTAAATAAAAACAGAATACAATGATTTGCAAATCCTTTTCAACTTATATTCAATTGAATAGACTGCAGAGACAAGATATTTCATGTTCACACTGAGAAACTTTGGTATTTTTATGCAAATATTAGCTCATTTGGAATTTGATGCCTGCAACATGTTTCAAAAAAGCTGGCACAAGTGGCAAAAAAGGCTAACAATGTTGAGGAATGCTCATCAAACACTTATTTGGAACATCCCAAATGTGGACAGGCTAATTGGGAACAGGTGGGTGCCATGATTGGCTATAAAAGCAGCTTCCATGAAATGCTCAGTCATTCAAGGACGGTGCGAGGGTCACCACTTGGTGAACAAATGCGTGAGCAAATTGTTGAACAGTTTAAGAACAACATTTCTCAACCAGCCATTGCAAGGAATTGAGGGATTTCACCATCTACGCTCCGTAATATCATCAAAAGGTTCAGAGAATCTGTAGAAATCACTGCAAGGCCGAAAACAAACTCTGAATGCCTGTGACACTTCCATCCCTCAGGCGGTACTGCATCAAAAACAGACATCAGTGTGTAAAGGATATCACCACATGGGCTCCGGAACACTTCAGAAAACTACTGTCAGTAACTACAATCCGTCGCTACATCTGTTAGTATAAGTTAACACTCTACCATGCAAAGACATAGCCATTTATCAACAACACCCAGAAACACCGCTGACTTCGCTGGGTCTGAGCTTATCTAAGATGGACTGATGCTAAGTGTAGAAGTGTTCTATGGTCTGACGAGTCCACATTTCAAATAGTTTTTGGAAACTGTGGACGTCGTGTCCTCCGGAACAAAGAGGAAAAGAACCATTCGGATTGTTATAGGCGCAAAGTGTAAAAGGCAGCATGTGTGATGGTATGGGGGTGTATTAGTGGTCAAGACATGGGTAACTTACACATCTGTGAAGGCACCATTCTTGCTGAAAGGTACATACAGCTTTTGGAGCAACATATGTTGCCAACCAAGCAACGTTACCATGGACGCCCCTGCTTATTTCAGCAAGACAATGCCAAGCCACGTGTTACATCAACGTGGCTTCATAGTAAAAGAGTGCAGGTACTAGACTGGCCTGCCTGTAGTCCAGACCTGTCTCCCATTGAAAATGTGAAGCCTAAAATAGCAGAAGGGAGACCTCCGGACTGTTGAACAACTTAAGCTGTACATCAAGCAAGAATGGGAAAGAATTCCACTTCAAAAATGTGTCTCCTCACTTCCCAAACCTTTACTGAGTGTTGTTAAAAGGAAAGGCCATGTAACACAGTGGTGAACATGCCCCTGTGCCAACTTTTTTGCAATGTGTTGCTGCCATTAAATTCTAAGCTATAATTTGCACAAAAAAAATGGTTTCTCAGTTTGAACATGAAATATGTTGTCTTTGCAGTCTATTCAATTGAATATAAGTTGAAAAGGATTTGCAAATCATTGTTTTTATTTACGAATGACACAATGACTGTATTGAAGAAGGAACATGTGGTATTGGCATTTTTTTGGATCTGTCCAAGGCCTTTGACACAATAGACTTTGAGATTTTATTATATAAACTATACCACTATGGTGTCAGAGGGGTACCTCTCGATTGGTTTCGTTCTTACCTATGCGGAAGGCAACAATGTGTATGCGTCAATGATCACAATTCACACTGTATGACCATAAATGATGGGGCTCCCCAGGGATCCATCTTGGGGCCTCTCCTTTTTATCCTATACATAAATGATTTTGTAAACTCCTCCGAAACTTTTCATAAAATAATTTTTGCTGCTGCTCCAAATGTGTTGACCTCACACAGGAGCCTCCACCATCTACAAGTAACTGTCAATTCAGAGCTTGTGAAAGTGGATTCCTGGTTCAAATGCAATAAGCTCTCACTTAATGTTAATAAAACAAATGTTATTCTATTTCATTCAAATAAAAAGCGGACAAATACTGAGCACGGCCATGTCAACATCAACGGGCAGGAAATACAGAGAGTGAACTCCACAAAATTCCCGAGGGTCATCATTGACGAATACCTCAATTTCAAATGTCACATTAGCCATCTGTTAAACAAATTATCTAAATATGTTGGCCTGTTCTTTCACCTTCGTCATTATCTTCCTCTGTATGCTCTACTTACCCTATATAAAACTCTCTTTGAAGCACATCTAAACTACTGTAATGTGTAACACCTTCCCTACCTACCTTCACAAATTAGAATCCATGCAAAAGAAATGTCAAATGGTCCAAGTTGAATGCCCCCACTCCACATCTATTTCATAATTATCATCTCTTAAGACTGACAGAGTTCAATATTTATCAAAATGCTTGTTTAACCTATCAAGTCATCCACAGGCTGAATCTTAGGCTCTGTAGCTTGGTTCCTATCTACCATCCCAGCATGTCCACAACACTCCTAACTTAGATCTGATATCAGGTAAACATGGTCTACTGGCTTGTACCGCCCCAAGTGTTGTATGCAGGGGACCAAAGATTTGGAACCGGCTTAATGAGAGCCTCAAGATGCGGTATCCATTCTCCAACTTCAAAAAGAAACTGAAAACTTACCTATTAACCACCTATCTCTAATGCCTCATGTGGATAGACTACTGTTGGGTTTTGCATGGTCCAATGAATGTATGTATGTATGTATGTATGTGTATGCATGCTTTAGTACTATTATCTTGTGTTTACCATATAGCGTTGTTGTTGTTGTTGTTGTGCTTGCTACCATTTTTCTTCATTCCATGTATATACTGTCCTCTGGACCCCCTGTCAAAAGCTTCTTCTAGCTTATTTGGGGGACCCTTTCACTTACCAACATCTTTAAATGATATTCACTACTATTGTAAATGTTCTATGGTATTGTGAATAAACTTGAACTTGAACTATTCAACTTCACTGGTTTTGGGCTTTGTACTCTCAGCCCAATATTTACACTAGTTCTCTATTCTCTTTCAGTATATACAAATGTTTTAGCAATAATTGAACTAAAGCAAAAACTGCTCATTTAAATATTTTTTCCCCCCATGAAAGTCCTCGTGTTTCCAAAGAATTACCGTATTTTTTCGGAGTATAAGTCGCACCGGAGTATAAGTCGCACCTGCTGAAAATGCATAATAAAGAAGGAAGAAAACATATATAAGTCGCACTGGAGTATAAGTCGCATTTTTGGGGAAATGTATTTGATAAAAGCCAACACCAAGAATAGACATTTGAAAGGCAATTTCAAATAAATAAAGAATAGTGAACAACAGTGTACGTTATATCAGTGTTTTTCAACCACTGTGCCGCGGCACACTGGTGTGCCATGAGATATCGTCTGGTGTGCCGTGGGAAATTATGCAACTTCATCCAATTGGTCCAAAAAATATTTTTTTGCAAATCAATAATTATAATCTGCAAATAATGTGGCGTTACTTGGTGTCTTTGCTGTGTAGAGCTCGGCAGGGTAACCGTGTAATACTCCATGTCAGTAGGTGGCAGCAGGTAGTTAATTGCTTTGTAAAAGTCGGAATGTGTCGGGTGAGACGAGGATGGTTTGTTGTGATCCCGATATGCAGACCACAGCGGGAGGCAGCGTGCAGGTAAAAAAGGTATGTAATGCTTAAACCAAAAATGAACAGAAGGAAAAGGAAAAGGCAATGAAGCATAGGGGTGGCTATGCAAAACAAAAAGTAAAACTGAACTGGCTACAAAGTAAACAGAAACAGAATGCTGGACGACAGCAAAAACTTACGGCTTCCACAAAGTACATCCGTATATGACACGACAATCAACAATGTCCACACAAAGAAGGATAGCAACAACTTGAATAGCCTTGCTTGCTAACACAAAGCAGGTGCGGGGAATAGCGCTCAAAGGAAGACATGAAACTGCTACAGGAAAACACCGACAAAACAGGAAGGGCCACCAAAATAACAGTGCAAGACAAAAACTAAAGCACTACACAGGAAAACACCAACAAACTCAAAATAAGGCACGACGACCTGGTGGAGTTTCATTTTTTAACGTTTCCTGTTGGTGGTGTGCCTCCGGAATTTTTTAAATGAAAAAAACCTGCCTTGCTTCAAAAAAGGTTGAAAAACACTGCGTTATATGAGGCATAAATAACCAACTGCTATGTTAACGTAACATATTATGGTAAGAGTCATTCAAATAACTATAACATATAGAACATGCTATACGTTTACCAAACTATCTGTCACTCCTATTCATGAAATCTTATACGTCTAGTCTCTTACGTGAATGAGCTATATAATATTATTTGATATTTTACGCTAATGTGTTAATAATGTCACACATACGTGGCTCCTGAGTATAAGTCGCACGAGGTTGAGTTGAAAAAAAACCTGTGACTTATAGTCCGAAAAATACGGTAGTCCCAAAATTGACTGTAAGTGGTCGATGTGAAGATCCGTGACGCCACATAAAAGCGGAAGTGAAGCGCTGGGCTTCTATCAAACTATTAATATTGCTTTTCAGGCAACAAGAGACTTTAATTCCCTCTAAAAACATAATAACTCACACTGTTACTGCTGCCCTTGTCCGCATCGTTGCACTTTCTTAAATAGAAACGTAAACTATTTTATAATGTCCTTTCATCTACTTTCAAAATAATGTCGGCTTTAAACAAAAGCTAAACGGTTGAGTTTGGTTCCCTTACTGTACTGGGAAAGAACTGAACCGTGACCTTACAATCAAAGTACACACCACACAGTGATTATGGTGTGTTTAAAAGAATGCCTCCCTGTCACTGTCAATCAGACGGAAGCCTGCACATCTCTGCAAAGGTGGCATGTATACCTGAAGTTGTGGCCTCTGCAATCACATTTTAATGTGTGTGGAAGTGAGTCTGGCTGTAAAGTTCATGAATAAGTAATAACCCCCCTCCCCTGCAGCCAGCCTCCAACATAACAGGTGTGTGTGTGTGTGTGTGTGTGTGTGTGCGTGTGTGTGTGTGTGTGTGTGTGTGTGTGTGTGTGTGTGTGTGTGTGTGTGTGTGTGTGTGTGTGTGTGTGTGTGTGTGTGTGTGTGGCAGACTGCAAAAAACCCCCACAAAAGCCTGGCAATTCTTAGAGTGCATAAAGTGCAGAAGTCGGAGGGAGTGCCTAGATAGAAATATTACAATGGTCATAATTAGAGATGTCCGATAATGGCTTTTTTGCCGATATTCCGATATTGTCCAACTCTTAATTACTGATTCCGATATCAACCGATACCGATTAGGGATGTCCGATAATATCGGCCTGCCGATAATATCGGCAGGCCGATAAATACGTTAAAATGTAATATCGGAAATTATTGGCATCGTTTTTTTTTATTATCTGTATCATTTTTTATTTTTTTATTTTTATTAAATCAACATAAAAAACACAAGATACACTTACAATTAGTGCACCAAGCCAAAAAACCTCCCTCCCCCCATTTCTTTCTGTTATTAATATTCTGCTTCCTACATTATATATCAATATATATCAATACAGTCTGCAAGGGATACAGTTATTCATATTAACAATATATCAATATATATCAATACAGTCTGCAAGGGATACAGTCCGTAAGCACACATGATTGTGCGTGCTGCTGCTCCACTAATAGTACTAACCTTTAACACTTCATTTTACTCATTTTCATTAATTACTAGTTTCTATGTAACTGTTTTTATATTCTTTTACTTTCTTTTTTATTCAGGAAAATGTTTTTAATTTAGTTATCTTATTTTATTATTTTTTTAAAAAGTACCTTATCTTCACCATACCTGGTTGTCCAAATTAGGCATAATAATGTGTTAATTCCACGACTGCATATATCGGTTGATATCGGTATCGGTTGATATCGGTATCGGTAATTAAAGAGTTGGATAATATCGGAATATCGGATATCGGCAAAAAGCCATTATCGGACATCCCTATTTATAACTGAATACATCTACATATGCATACATTTTTTTTATTTTTTTTAATGAAATAAAGGCCTACTGAAATGAGATTTTCTTAGTTAAACGGGGATAGCAGATCCATTCTATGTGTCATACTTGATCATTTTGCGATATTGCCATATTTTTGCTGAAAGGATTTAGTAGAGAACATCGACGATAAAGTTGGCAACTTTTGGTCGCTGATTAAAAAAAGCCTTGCCTGTACCGGAAGTAGCGTGACGTCACAGGAGCTAGTATTCCTCACATCTGCACATTGTTTACAATGATGGCCACAAGCAGCGAGAGCGATTCGGACCGAGAAAGCGATGATTACCCCATTAATTTGAGCAAGGATGAAAGATTTGTGGATGAGGAAAGTGAGAGTGAAGGACTAGAGGGCAGTGGCAGCGATTCAGATAGGGAAGATGCTGTGAGAGGCGGGTGGGACCTGATATTCAGCTGGGAATGACTAAAAGAGTAAATAAACACATGACATATATATACTCTATTAGCCACAACACAACCAGGTTTATATTTAATATGCCACATAACAAACACCTCCCCCCTCCCGTCCATATAACCCACCAATACAACTCCAACACCCGCACAACACACTCAATCCCACAGCCCAAAGTACCGTTCACCTCCTCAAAGTTCATACAGCACATATATTTCCCCAAAGTCACGTACGTGACATGCACATAGCGGCACGCACGGACGGGCAAGCGATCAAATGTTTGGAAGCCGCAGCTGCGTACTCACGGTAGCGTGTATCCAACTCAAAGTCCTCCTGGTAAGAGTCTCTGTTGTCCCAGTTCTCCACAGGCCAATGGTAAAGCTTGACTGTCATATTTCGGGAATGTAAACAATGAAACACCGGCTACGTGTTTGTGTTGCTGCAGCCGGCCGCTAATACACCGCTTCCCACCTACAGCTTTCTTCTTTGCTGTCTCCATTGTTCATTAAACAAATTGCAAAAGATTCACCAACACAGATGTCCAGAATACTGTGGAATTTTGCCATGAAAACAGACGACTTAATAGCTGGCCACAATGCTGTCCCAAAATGTCCGCTACAATCCGTGACGTCACGCGCAAACGTCATCATACTGAGACGTTTTCAGCAGGATATTTCGCGGGAAATGTAAAATGTCACTTTACTAATCTAACCCGGCCGTATTGGCATGTGTTGCAATGTTGCGATGTCATCATTGATATATAAACTATCAGACTGCGTGGTCGCTAGTAGTGGCTTTCAGGAGGCCTTTAAGTAACGTTTATGACAACCTTTTTTCCAAAGCACAATATACAATGTGAGATGTTGTATTCTTGGGTGAATAATGTAAACTCACTACACCGGTATGTTTTAGCGCTTTCGTGGCTTACTGACAGATATAAGTAAGAACTTTACACTCCTTTATATTAGAAATGGTAACAGCGGAAGATGAATGTCACATAACAAGAAGATAGAGAAAAAGAAGAAGCTTACGGACTACAAAGGCGGACGCGCGCAATTTTTCGGGACTTATGCAGATCCCAAATATAGATCAGCAGGTACCAGAATAATATTGCGGAAAAAAACGCCAGATAATGTCTTACCTTATACACACACCATAATAATACTCCTACGTTGAAGCACAGTACAATCCATCAAGCGGTGTGGCTTCATAGCTTACCAAAATCGTACTAAAACATTTTGATAGATTTTTGAGCGCCGTGTGTAATGTTCTATATTTTCAATGGAACATATAAAATGTTGGTGTTGTTTACTTCAATATTTTTCAACCACTAGTGTGCCGTGAGATATTGTCTGGTGTGCCGTGGGAAGTTATGCAACTTCACCTAATTGGTCGCAAAAATATTATTTGCACACCGATAATTATAATCTGCAAATAATGTGCCGTTGCTGTGTAAAACTCGGCAGGGTAACCACGTAATACTCCATGTCAGTAGGTGGCAGCAGGTAGTCAATTGCTTTGTAAAAGTCGGAATGTGTCGGGTGAGACGAGGATGGTTTGTTGTGATCCCAATATGTAAAAAGGTATGTAATGCTTAAACCAAAAATGAACGAAAGGGAAAGGAAAAGGCAACGGCTATGCAAAACGAATGTAAAACTGAACTGGCTACAAAGTAAACAGAAACGGAATGCTGGACGACAGCAAAAACTTACGGCGCCCACAAAGTACATCCGTACGTGACACGACAATCAACAACGTCCACACGAAGAAGGATAGCAACAACGTAAATAGCCTTGCTTGCTAACACAAAGCAGGTGTGCGGAATATCGCTCAAAGGAAGACATGAAACTGCTACAGGAAAACACCGACAAAACAGGAAGGGCCACCAAAATAAGAGCGCAAGACAAGAACTAAAGCATTACACAGGAAAACACCAACAAACTCAAAATAAAGCACCACGACCTGGTGGAGTTTCATTTTTGAATGTTTTCTTGCTGGTGGTGTGCCTCTGGAGTTTGTCATGAAAAAAATGTGCCTTGCCTCAAAAAAGGTTGAAAAACACTGGGTTTACTTGAGTCATAGTGCAGTCTGCACGTATCTCTTATGTGTGACTGCCATCTGCCGGTCACACTTACCACTACGCCATGTACCAAATAAAATAAAGTTAAAGTACCAATGATTGTCACACACACATGAGTTGTGGCGAAATTATTCTCTGCATTTGACCCATCACCCTTGATCACCCCCTGGGTGGTGAGGGGAGCAGTGAGCAGCAGCGGGGGCCACACCCGGGAATAATTTTTGGTGATTTAACCCCCAATTCCAACCCTTGATGCCGAGTGCCAAGCAGGGAGGTAATGGCTCCCATTTTTATAGTCTTAGGTATGACTCGGCCGGGGTTTGAACTCACTCTCATAACTACGAGGTCGGTAAGCACAACCGAAATGATTCCGTACATTAGGCGCACCGGGTTATAAGGCGCACTGTCGAGTTTTGAAAAAAATTAAGGATTTTTTTAAGTACGTCCGGAAAATACGGTACATGTTTCTCTTTTTTAACGTGTAAAAGTTATGACTTTATTTTGACATTACGACTGTTTTTTGTTATGGCATTGGGGCGGCATAGCTCGGTTGGTAGAGTGGTCGTGCCAGCAACTTGAGGGTTCCAGGTTCGATCCCCGCTTCTGCCAACCTAGTCCCTGCCGTCGTGTCCTTGGGCAAGACACTCTACCCACCTGCTCCCAGTGCCCATCCACACTGGTTTGAAAATGTAACTTAGATATTGGGTTTCACTATGTAAAGCGCTTTGAGTCACTAGAGAAAAGTGCTATATAAATATAATTCACTTCACTAATTCACTTCACACGTCATGCCTTTTTATTTCCTTGTGTGCTCTGGTGGACATTCCATGTATTACTAATATATATATATATAATATAATATAATATAATATATATATATATATATATATATATATATATACTGTATATAATATATATATATATATAACAATATATATATATATAAATATAACAATATATATATATATAACAATATATATAATATATATATATATATATATATATATATATATATATATATATATATATATATATATATATACTGTATATTATAATATATATATATATATATATATATATATATATATATATATATATATATATATATATATATATATATATATATATATATATATATATATATATATATATATATATATATATAAAAATCCTCACTTCCAAAAAGACCCCAGTTTACCTCACCTCTCCCGGATTAAAATCTAGGGTTACCTAATCTCTCATAATCTGAGCTAAATCTGTCTAATCGCTGTAGAAAACGACACTCCACCGGGGGGGGAACCCACACTCCCCCCGTGGTCCTGGTGGAGGTCCTGCTTAGTTTAGTTTAGTTTATTAAGGACCCCCATTAGTCTACACCGCAGTGGAGACTACTCCATGAATTGAAGGGTTAGAGGGTTGGGGTTAGGGTTAGTTGAAAAACTTATTGGGGTGTTACCATTTAGTGGTCAATCGTACGGAATATGTACTGTACTGTGCAATCTACTAATAAAAGTTTCAATCAATCAATCAATTCTTCCTGGGGTGCAGGCAAAAAACATCACACAATCAATAAAAAAACAGATTACAATGCAGTAGAACATGATCAATACCGTATTTTTCGGACTATAAGTCGCAGTTTTTTTTATAGTTTGTGCGACTAATATATGTTTTTTTCCTTCTTTATTATGCATTTTCGTCAGGTGCGACTTATACTCCGGTGCGATTTATACTCCGAAAAATACGGTAATTAAAATGTGGTAATACAAAAATAGCAACAACAAAAAACAATAACTTCGGGTTTACATAATGTTTATACCAAAGGTAAAAAGAGCAATATAAAAATAGATACATATTTTTGCAAAAATAAAACAAAGAACCAATGGCCTATAATATACACATTAGTGCAGTGGTTCTCAAATGGGGGTACGCGTACCCCTGGGGGTACTTGAAGGTATGCCAAGGGGTACGTGAGATTTTTTTAAAAATATTCTAAAAATAGCAACAATTAAAAAATCCTTTATAAATATATTTATTGAATAATACTTCAGCAAAATATGAATGTAAGTTCATAAACTGAACATGAAATGAAGTAGGCTATTCCATTCAGTACAATGCAACAATGCAATATTCAGTGTTGACAGCTAGATTGTTTATGTTCCATAAATATTGATCTTAAAGATTTCTTTTTTTGTGAAGAAATGTTTAGAATGAAGTTGATGAATCCAGATGGATCTCTATTACAATCCCCAAAGAGGGCACTTTAACTTGATGATTACTTCTATGTGTAGAAATCTTTATTTATAATTGAATCACTTGTTTATTTTTCAACAAGTTTTTAGTTATGTTTATATCTTTTTTCCCCCAAATAGTTCAAGAAAGACCACAACAAATGAGCAATATTTTGCACTGTTATACAATTTAATAAATCAGAAACTGATGACATAGTGCTGTATTTTACTTCTTGATCTCTTTTTTTCAACCAAAAATGCTTTGCTCTGATTAGGGGGTACTTGAATTAAAAAAATGTTCACAGGGGGTACATCACTTAAAAAAAAAGGTTGAGAACCACTGCATTAGTGTACCAAAAGACAAACAATAAGTGACGAAAAAGTACCATCCATCCATTTTCTACCGCTTGTCCCATAATCGATAAAATAGTCAATAATCAATAAAAACCAGTCATGAAATTAGGTACAATCTAGAGCAGGGGTCACCAACGCGGTGCCCGCGGGCACCAGGTAGCCCGTAAGGACCAGATGAGTAGCCCGCTGGCCTGTTCTAAAAATAGCTCAAATAGCAGCACTTACCAGTGAGCTGCCTCTATTTTTTTAATTTGATTTATTTACTAGCAAGCTGGTCTCGCTTTGCCCGACATTTTTAATTCTAAGAGAGACAAAACTCAAATAGAATTTGAAAATCCAAGAAAATATTTTAAAGACTTGGTCTTCACTTGTTTAAATAAATTCATTATTTTTTTTACTTTGCTTCTTATAACTTTCAGAAAGACAATTTTAGAGAAAAAATACAACCTTAAAAATGATTTTAGGATTTTTAAACACATATACCTTTTTACCTTTTAAATTTCTTCCTCTTCTTTCCTGACAATTTAAATCAATGTTCAAGTATTTTTTTTTTTTTTATTGTAAAGAATAATAAATAAATTTGAATTTAATTCTTCATTTTAGCTTCTATTTTTTCGACGAAGAATATTTGTGAAATATTTCTTCAAACTTATTATGATTAAAATTCAAAAAAATTATTCTGGAAAATCCAGAAAATATGTAGAATCAAATTTAAATCTTATTTCAAAGTCTTTTGAATTTCTTTTAACATTTTTGTTCTGGAAAATCTAGAAGAAATAATGATTAGTCTTTGTTAGAAATATAGCTTGGTCCAATTTGTTATATATTCTAACAAAGTGTAGATTGGATTTTAACCTATTTAAAACATGTCATCAAAATTCTAAAATTAATCTTAATTAGGAAAAATTACTAATGATGTTCCATAAATTCTTTTTTTTAAGTTTTTCTCTTCTTTTTTTTCGGTTGAATTTTCAATTTTAAAGAGTCGAAATTAAAGATAAACTGTTTCAAAATTTAATTGTAATTTTTTTCGTGTTTTCTCCTCTTTTAAACCGTTCAATTAAGTGTAAATATTATTAATTATTAATAATAACAAAGAGTTAAAGGTAAATTGAGCAAATTGGCTATTTCTGGCAATTTATTTAAGTGTGTATCAAACTGGTAGCCCTTCGCATTAATCACTACCCAAGAAGTAGCTCTTGGTTTCAAAAAGGTTGGTGACCCCTGATCTAGAGTAATCCCTTTCCGCAATATGTGCGTGCCGGACACCCATGCAGTCCCGCGTAGAGGCGCAAATCCCCTCAGTGTTTTATTATCATCCCTAGGGGCCGGATCAGGCCCGTGAACAGGTTTTATCCGGCCCGCGGGACGAGTTTGCTAAGTTTAAAAATTATCCTGTAATTTTTGAATGAAATAAACTGCTGTTCTAAATGTGTCCACTAGATGTCGCAATAGCAATTCTTTGTATCTTTGTAGATGATGCTACATATGTACAAAATAAACCACATGATGTTAGTGCACCTGTCGAGGAAAAGGAGCAAACTACATAAATAACATCCTGTAATTTGATTTTGAAATTTTTTTCATCACGATAGATTGAAAATTAACACAGATGAGTTAGTTGACTGATGAACATTATCACATCATTTATTTACAAAGTATAAATAACGTCAAAAAAAGATAGAATACTATTAACCGCTACATGTACACTACCGTTCAAAAGTTTGGGGTCACCCAAAGAATTTAGTGGAATAGCCTTCATTTCTAAGAACAAGAATAGACTGTCGAGTTTCAGATGAAAGTTCTCTTTTTCTGGCCATTTTGAGCGTTTAATTGACCCCACAAATGTGATGCTCCAGAAAGTCAATCTGCTCAAAGGAAGGTCAGTTTTGTAGCTTCTGTAAGGAGCTAAAGTGTTTTCAGATGTGTGAACATGATTGCACAAGGGTTTTCTAATCATCAATTAGCCTTCTGAGCCAATGAGCAAACACATTGTACCATTAGAACACTGGAGTGATAGTTGCTGGAAATGGGCCTATGTAGATATTGCACCAAAAAACAGACATTTGCAGCTAGAATAGTCATTTACCACATTAGCAATGTATAGAGCAGGGGTCACCAACGCGGTGCCCGCAGGCACCAGGTAGCCCGTAAGGACCAGATGAGTAGCCCGCTGGCCTGTTCTAAAAATAGCTCAAATAGCAGCACTTACCAGTGAGCTGCCTCTATTTTTAAAATGTTATTTATTTACTAGCAAGCTGGTCTCGCTTTGCCCGACATTTTTAATTCTAAGAGAGACAAAACTCAAATAGAATCTGAAAATCCAAGAAAATATTTTAGACTTGGTCTTCACTTGTTTAAATAAATTCATAATTTTTTATACTTTGCTTCTTATAACTTTCAGAAAGACAATTTTAGAGAAAAAATACAACCTTAAAAATGATTTTAGGATTTTTAAACACATATACCTTTTTACCTTTTAAATTCCTTCCTCTTCTTTCCTGACAATTTAAATCAATGTTCAAGTAAATTTATTTTTTTTATTGTAAAGAATAATAGATACATTTTCATTTAATTTTTCATTTTAGCTTCTGTTTTTCCAACAAAGAAAATTTCTGAAATATTTCTTAAAACTTATTATGATTAAAATTCAAAAAAATTATTCTGGCAGATCCAGAAAATCTGTAGAATCAAATTTAAATCTTATTTCAAAGTCTTTTGAATTTCTTTTAAAATTTTTGTCCTGGAAAATCTAGAAGAAATAATGATTTGTCTTTGTTAGAAATATAGCTTGGTCCAATTTGTTATATATTCTAACAAAGTGCAGATTGGATTTTAACCTATTTAAAACATGTCATCAAAATTCTAAAATTAATCTTAATCAGGAAAAATGACTAATGATGTTCCATAAATTCTTTTTTTAATTTTTTAAAAAAGATTCGAATTAGCTAGTTTTTCTCTTCTTTTTTTCGGTTGAATTTTGAATTTTAAAGAGTCGAAATTGAAGATAAACTATGTTTCAAAATTTAATTGTCATTTTTTTCGTGTTTTCTCCTCTTTTAAACCGTTCAATTAAGTGTAAATATCATCAATTATTAATAATAACATAGAGTTAAAGGTAAATTGAGCAAATTGGCTATTTCTGGCAATTTATTGAAGTGTGTATCAAACTGGTAGCCCTTCGCATTAATCACTACCCAAGAAGTAGCTCTTGCTTTCAAAAAGGTTGCTGACTCCTGGTATAGAGTGTATTTCTTTCAAGTTAAGACTAGTTTAAAGTTATCTTCATTGAAAAGTACAGTGCTTTTCCTTCCAAAATAAGGACATTTACATGTGACCCCAAACTTTTGAACGGTAGTGTAAGTGTAAAACAACCCAACAACATTATGATTTGTACATTTTCATAATTTGATTGTTCTATTTTTAAACAAAGAAAAAACAATATGAAGTTGTCTTTATTTTTAAGTTATCGTGCCGTGATTTTACCAGTCCGGCCCACTCGGGAGTAGATTTTTTTTCCTCCATGTGGCCCCCCGATCTAAAAATGAGTTTGACACCCCTGATTTAATGTCTTTGTGCACGCGTGGATCGGCATCACGCAGGAATGTAGTTGTCACTAGGGATGTCCGATAATGGCTTTTTGCCGAAATCCGATATGCCGATATTGTCCAACTCTTTAATTACCGATACCGATATCAACCGATACCGATATCAACCGATATATGCAGTCGTGGAATTAACACATTATTATGCCTAATTTGGACAACCAGGTATGGTGAAGATAAGGTACTTTTAAAAAAAATAAATAAAATAAAATAAGATAAATAAATTAAAAACATTTTCTTGAATAAAAAAGAAAGTACAACAATATAAAAACAGTTACATAGAAACTAGTAATTCATGAAAATGAGTAAAATGAAGTGTTAAAGGTTAGTACTATTAGTGGAGCAGCAGCACGCACAATCATGTGTGCTTACGGACTGTATCCCTTGCAGACTGTATTGATATATATTGATATATAATGTAGGAAGCAGAATATTAATAACAGAAAGAAACAACCCTTTTGTGTGAATGAGTGTAAATGGGGAGGGAGGTTTTTTGGCTTGGTGCACTAATTGTAAGTGTATCTTGTGGTTTTTATGTGGATTTAATTAAAAACAAAAACAAAAACAAAAAAAAACGATACTGATAATAAAAAAACCGATACCGATAATTTCCGATATTACATTTTAACGCATTTATCGGTCGATAATATCGGCAGACCGATATTATCGGACATCTCTAGTTGTCACATATTGTTGCCCACTCCCTCCCTTTGCACATATCAGGGCTGCTGGGCGTGGAAAGTGACACACACACACACGCACACACACACACACACACACACACACACACACACACACACACACACACACACACACACACACACACACACAAAAGCACGCACACACACACACACACACACACACACACACACACACACACACACACACACACACACACACACACACACACACACAAACACACACACACGCACACACACACACACACACACACACACACACACACACACACACACACACACACACACACACACACACACACACACACACACACACACACACACACACACACACACACAAAGCCACGCTGCGCCAGAGCGAGCGTCCACAAGGCGGCTTTTTGATTGAGGGATTTAAGAAGGAGAGAGAGAGAGAGAGAGAGAGAGCGAGAGAGAGAGGGAGGCGCGATCACGATGTGTATCGTCTCGGCGAGCAGCACTCCACTATCGGCGGCGTCTCCTCCCGCACTAACGAGTGTCACCTGATATTGTTCTCGTGGAAATCTTTTTTTTTTTTCAATTATTTTTTTTCAAAATTATTATCCATGCTGAGCGACATTTTTCAGTCTCTCTCACCCCTTTTCTGTCTCTCTCTCTCGCCAGCTTCGTGGGAGCGTCACGCCTCTTCACGAAACAATCGCCAGACACTTGCTCCACCACCCGGGAAGACGATTGAATAATTCACGGCACAATCACGCCTCGTCGGGATTTTTTTTTTTGTTGCTTCTTTTTTTTTTTTCTTCCCCTCCCTCCCTCCCTCCATACACCTTCCCGGTGGATTTATCCAGCTTTTTATTTATTTATTTTTATTTTTTTGAAGAAGCTGCGCACGCATCTCCAATATCATCTGTTGCTCACCGGCAGGAGGAGGAACCCGGAATCCGGCGATGAAGACGCGGATAAGGAGAGGATAAAATATGGACAAAAAGGTGCTTTTACTTTTATTGCTGCTGCTGTCCTTACACGCCACGATGCTCCGACTTGAAGTTTAATAATACGCCGCGCCAGCATCTCCGAAGACACGCACCGTGGATGTATCCCCCGCCCCAGCTGTGATCTCACTTCCCGCTCAAATGTTGATGATGGAGGACGACGAGCTGGACGCTCATCAGGTTGAGCCGGATTTCGAGCCGCAAAGCCGGCCTCGCTCCTGCACCTGGCCGGACTTCCCCTCCGCCGCCGCGCATGAGGCTGGCGGCGGGGGGCAGCTGCCGCTCGCCGGCATCAAGGTGGAGCCGGAGGACGTACCGGCGTGCCGCGCCGCGCTCACCGGCGAGCTCAAGCACCCCGCCGGCGCCCCGGCGCCCACCCCGCACCCCTGCCTCGACGTCAGCGGACCGCTGCGCAAAGCCAAGTCGTCGCGGCGGAACGCGTGGGGGAACCAGTCCTACGCGGACCTCATCACCCGCGCCATCGAGAGCACGCCGGAGAAGCGGCTGACGCTGTCGCAGATCTACGACTGGATGGTCCGCTACGTGCCATATTTCAAGGATAAAGGCGACAGCAACAGCTCGGCCGGATGGAAGGTAAAGAGGACGCAACACGTACACACACACACACACACACACACACACACACACACACACACACACACACACACACACACACACACACACACACACACACACACACACACACACACACACACACACACACACACACACACACACACACACACACACACACACACACACACACACACACACACACACACACGCCTTTGTTAGTCCCGCTTCCTTCCACGCGTGTCACGCGTGGTGAGGTGTGAGAGACCGCCAATCATTCTAATACATCATCGATGCTCGATGAGGCCACTTGCAGCGTGGGTGACAAGGCTGTAGTAGTTGCCTACTATCATTCTTAAAGGGGGTGGAAAAAAAAGTCCACTAGTGGGGTGTCAATGACACTTGTCAGACTATAGGACAGGGGTGTCAAACTCATTTTTGGATCGGGGGGTGGGGAGGCCACATGGAGAAAAATCTACTCCCAAGTGGGGCCGGACTGGTAAAATCATGGCAGGATAACTTAAAAATAAAGACAACTTCAGATTGTTTTCTTTGTTTAAAAATAGAACAATCACATTCTGAAATTGTACAAATCATAATGTTGTTGTTTTTTCCCCCTGTTGCGCTTAATGGTATTCTATCTTTATTTGTCGTTATTTATATTTTTTGAATAAATGCTGTTAATTTTCAATCCATCAAGATAAAAAAAAAAATATCAAAATCAAATTACAGGATGTTATTTATGTAGTTTGCTCCTTTTCCTCAACTGGTGCACTAACATCATGTGGTTTATTTTGTACATATGTAGCATCATCTACAAAGATACACATAATTGCTATTTCGACATCTACTGGTTTTCTATGGCGATTAGACAGATTTCGCTCAGATTATGAGAGATTAGGTAACCCTAGATCAGGGGTGTCAAACTCAAAAATCTATCTTTATTTGTCGTTATTTAAATGTTTTGAATAAATGATGTGATAATGTTCATCAGTCAACTCATTGGTGTTCATTTTCAATCTATCAAGATAAAAAAACAATATCAAAATCAAATTTCAGGATGCTATTTATGTAGTTTGCTCAAGCAATGACACTTGTCAGACTATAGGACAGGGGTGTCAAACTCATTTTTGGATCGGGGGGTGGGGGGGCCACATGGAGAAAAATCTACTCCCAAGTGGGGCCGGACTGGTAAAATCATGGCAGGATAACTTAAAAATAAAGACAACTTCAGATTGTTTTCTTTGTTTAAAAATAGAACAATCAAATTCTGAAATTGTACAAATCATAATGTTGTTGTTTTTTTCCTCTGTTGCGCTTAATAGTATTCTATCTTTATTTGTCGTTATTTATATTTTTTGAATAAATGCTGTTAATTTTCAATCTATCAACATAAAAAAAAAAATCAAAATCAAATGACAGGATGTTATTTATGTAGTTTGCTCATTTTCCTCGACTGGTGCACTAACATCATGTGGTTTATTTTGTACATATGTAGCATCATCTACAAAGATACACATAATTGCTATTTCGACATTTGGTGGTTTTCTATGACGATTAGATAGATTTCGCTCATATTATGAGAGATAAAGTAACCCTAGATCAGGGGTGTCAAACTCAAAAATCTATCTTTATTTGTCGTTATTTAAATGTTTTGAATAAATGATGTGATAATGTTCATCAGTCAACTCATTGGTGTTCATTTTCAATCTATCAAGATAAAAAAATAATATCAAAATCAAATTTCAGGATGTTATGTCGTTTGCTCATTTTCCTCATGTGATTGATTTTGTACATATGTAGCATCACCTACGAAGATACAAATAATTGCTATTGTGACATCTATTGGACACATTTAGAACAGCAGTTTCTTTCATTAAAAAATTTCGGCTCATTTTTATACTTAGCAAACTCATCCCGCGGGCCGGATAAAACCTGTTCGCGGGTCTACGTTTGTCACCCCTGCTCTAGGCCAGTGTGTGTGCATACACTTTTAATGCCTACTATCATTCTTAAAGGGGAAAAAAGTCCATTAGTGGGGTGTCAATGACACTTTTCAGACTATAGGACAGGGGTGTCAAACTCATTTTTGGATCGGGGGGCCACATGGAGAAAAATCTACTCCCAAGTGGGGCCGGACTGGTAAAATCATGGCAGGATAACTTAAAAATAAAGACAACTTCAGATTGTTTTCTTTATTTAAAAATAGAACAATCAAATTCTGAAATTGTACAAATCATAATGTTGTTGTTTTTTTCCCCTGTTGCGCTTAATAGTATTCTATCTTTATTTGTCGTTATTTATATTTTTTGAATAAATGCTGTTAATTTTCAATCTATCAAGACAAAAAAAAAATATCAAAATCAAATTACAGGATGTTATTTATGTAGTTTGCTCCTTTTCCTCGACTGGTGCACTAACATCATGTGGTTTATTTTGTACATATGTAGCATCATCTACAAAGATACACACAATTGCTATTTCGACATTTGGTGGTTTTCTATGACGATTAGACAGATTTCGCTCAGATTATGAGAGATTAGGTAACCCTAGATCAGGGGTGTCAAACTCAAAAATCTATCTTTATTTGTCGTTATTTATATTTTTTGAATAAATTATGTGATAATGTTCATCAGTCAACTCATTGGTGTTCATTTTCAATCTATCAAGATAAAAAAATAATATCAAAATCAAATTTCAGGATGTTATGTCGTTTGCTCATTTTCCTCATGTGATTTATTTTGTACATATGTAGCATCACCTACGAAGATACAAATAATTGCTAATGTGACATCTAGTGGACACATTTAGAACAGCAGTTTCTTTCATTAAAAAATTTCGGCTCATTTTTATACTTAGCAAACTCATCCCGCGGGCCGGATAAAACCTGTTCGCGGGTCTACGTTTGTCACCCCTGCTCTAGGCCTGCGTGTGTGCATACACTTTTAATGCCTACTATCATTCTTAAAGGGGAAAAAAGTCCATTAGTGGGGTGTCAATGACACTTTTCAGACTATAGGACAGGGGTGTCAAACTCATTTTTGGATCGGCGGGGCCACATGGAGAAAAATCTACTCCCAAGTGGGGCCGGACTGGTAAAAGCACGGCACGATAACTTAAAAATAAATACAACTTCAGATTGTTTTCTTTGTTTAAAAATAGAACAAGCAAATTCTGAAAATGTACAAATCATAATGTTTCTTTCATTAAAAAGTTTCGGCTAATTTTTATACTTAGCAAACTCATCCTGGGCCGCCTACTATAGGACCTGTAATCCTTATTTGAGGAGTCTGTTCATAGGCCACTTGCAGCGTGTGTGACAAGGCTGTAGTAGTGCATACACTTTTAATGCCTACTATCATTCTTAAAGGGAAAAAGTCCATTAGTGCACCTTGGGGGGTGTTCAGGGATTTGCCAGAGGGGTATCAATGACACTTTTCAGACTATAGGACCTGTAATCCTCATTGGAGGAGTCTGTTCATACTAATGAACCATATGTAACCTATTATCTGCCTCAAATGCATGGCTTTTGTAACAAACAATTGTTGTGTTGCTAGCTATGCCACGGACTCGTTTGATTTAGAAGTCAGAAAATAAGATGCATTTAGTGTCCGAGACCGTCTGTGCAGGTACATTCTATGTCACTTGTAACATGTCGGACTGATGTCCGTACCTCTTCTTGCACTGAAAACGGCAGAAGAATGTTGGTGGTATTGTTCTTTTAGCGGTACAATAGACTTCAAAGGTACTACTTTTCTACAACTCTTAATGTTGTCCCAAAATAGGTGTTTAGGTGTCATTAGGCCGGGGGTCCATTACTGTCCCTCCAGTTCAGTTCAGTTTTTTCCAAACATGCATACGATACAATGTGATGGATCCCATATTTCCAGTTGTTTCATCACAGCAGGTCTGAAAAGGAGTAGGAAGAAGCTGAGCTTATTTAATCCTACCCCTTTTCATACCATACCTTGTTCTCTGTAACACAACAGTGATTAAAATAATAATATACCATTGTAAGTAAAGAAATATTAAATGTAGGGATGTCCGATAATGGCTTTTTGCCGATATCCGATATTCCGACATTGTCCAACTCTTTAATTACCGATACCGGTATCAACCGATACCAATATCAACCGATATATGCAGTCGTGGAATTAACACATTATTATGTCTAATTTGGACAACCAGGTATGGTGAAGATAAGGTACTTAAAAAAAAATAAATAAATAAATAAAATAAGATAAATAAATTAAAAACATTTTCTTGAATAAAAAAGAAAGTAAAACAATATAAAAACAGTTACATAGAAACTAGTAATGAATGAAAATTAGTCAAATGAAGTGTTAAAGGTTAGTACTATTAGTGGAGCAGCAGCACGCACAATCATGTGTGCTTACGGACTGTATCCCTTGCAGACTGTATTGATATATATTAATTAGAGATGTCCGATATTATCGGCCGATAAATGCTTTAAAATGTAATATCGGAAATTATCGGTATCGTTTTTTTTATTATCGGTATCGTTTTTATTTTTTAATTTTAATTTTTTTTAATTAAATCAACATAAAAAACACAAGATACACTTACAATTAGTGCACCAACCCAAAAAACCTCCCTCCCCCATCTACACTCATTCACACAAAAGGGTTGTTTCTTTCTGTTATTAATATTCTGCTTCCTACATTATATATCAATATATATCAATACAGTCTGCAAGGGATACAGTCCGTAAGCACACATGATTGTGCGTGCTGCTGCTCCACTAATAGTACTAACCTTTAACACTTCATTTTACTCATTTTCATTAATTACTAGTTTCTATGTAACTGATTTTATATTGTTTTACTTTCTTTTTTATTCAAGAAAATGTTTTTAATTTATTTATCTTATTTTATTTTATTAATTTAAAAAAAAAAGGACCTTATCTTCACCATACCTGGTTGTCCAAATTAGGCATAATAATGTGTTAATTCCACAACTGTATATATCAATATCGGTATCGGTTGATATCGGTATCGGTAATTAAAGAGTTGGACAATATCGGAATATCGGATATCGGCAAAAAGCCATTATCGGACATCCCTAATATTGATATATAATGTAGGAAGCAGAATATTAATAACAGAAAGAAACAACCCTTTTGTGTGAATGAGTGTAAATGGGGGAGGGAGGTTTTTGGGGTTGGTGCACTAATTGTAAGTGTATCTTGTGTTTTTTATGTTGATTTAATTGAAAAAACCAAAAAAAAACCCGATACCGATAATAAAAAAACCGATACCGATAATTTTCGATATTACATTTTAACGCATTTATCGGCCGATAATATCGGCCGGCCGATATTATCGGACATCCCTAATTAAATGCAAAAATAATCTTTATCTAAAACATATTGTACCTACAAGCTATGTCCTATACCTCTTCCAGGACCGGAAATAATCAAAAGTTTGAGGGTACAAAAGAAGAACATTACTTCAGTGACAACACCCCAGACACTTTTGATATTAGGGACTCAAATATAAATATGATTATGGAAACACAGAGGCTATTTCATCCCGACAAGCCTGTTTAGCAGGTTCCCCTTCTCTTCAGGGGATTTTATGTAAGATTTTATATTTCAGGTTTCCCTGCTTTTCAGTTGATTTTACATTCTAGATCAGGGATGTGGAACTGGTTTTCATTGAGGGTCACATGACAGTTATGGCTGCCATCAGAGGGCCACTTGTAACTGAATAACATATGAATTTTCCTCTGGATTTCATTACTCATTATATAAATAGTTTTAAGTAGACTGCCGATTTTATAGTAAAAACTTTACATTTTACAAAATTTTACTGTAAAATATTGTTTTTTTAAATTTTTTTTACAACATTTTACAGTAAGAGAAAAAACAGTACCACTGTTTTTTGGGGAGGTTTTACGGAAAAAGCCGGCAGCTTAGCTGCCAGAATTTTTGTGTTAAATTGACATTGGTTTTTACAACATTATATTGTGAATGGAAAAACAGTAGAAGTTATTTCTTTATTCTGGCACCTTAGCTGCCAGTTTTACTAGCGTAAAAACAAATGTACCGTCTTTCCATTGACAGTAATACACCGTTAAAAACAACAACTGTAGATTTTACAGTCAAAAACTGGCAGCTCAGTCAACAGAATGTTAACGCAAAAGTAGTTTTTATCAATTTACTGTAATATGCTGTAAAGAACAACATAAAATGTATTATCATTTTTATCAATGTGATGGGTAGTTTGCTGTAAAGTGAAGTATTTTTATTTAGACAAAACATGTTTGGAATGTACACTAGCGTTCAAAAGTTTGGGGTCACATGTAAATGTCCTTATTTTTGAAGGAAAAGCACTGTACTTTTCAATGAAGATAACTTTAAACTAGTCTTAACTTTACAGAAATACACTCTATACATTGCTAATGTGCTAAATGACTATTCTAGCTGCAAATGTCTGCTTTTTGGTGCAATATCTACATAGGTGTATAGAGGCCCATTTCCAGCAACTATCACTCCAGTGTTCTAATGGTACAATGTGTTTGCTCATTGGCTCAGAAGGCTAATTGATGATTAGAAAACCCTTGTGCAATCATGTTCACACATCTGAAAACACTTTAGCTCGTTACAGAAGCTACAAAACTGACCTTCCTTTGAGCAGATTGACTTTCTGGAGCATCACATTTGTGGGCTCAATTAAACGCTCAAAATGGCCAGAAAAAGAGAACTTTCATCTGAAACTCGACAGTCTATTCTTGTTCTTAGAAATGAAGGCTATTCCACAAAATTCTTTGGGTGACCCCAAACTTTTGAACGGTAGTGTATATTATTCTGTAATATTTGTTGCAATATTGGATACTATCAATGTTTTAAATGTATGAAATTTCAAGCAGTACATATATTTTTTCTGTCACAATGAAAAAAATCAATTACATTTAGTGAGAAAATATAAGGTACTTTATTGACACATACAATTTCCAGATACAATGATGTCGCTGGCCTTGAGTTCCAGAATCAGAATCAGAATACCTTTATTTTCATTGCATAAAAACAACGAAATTGAACAGCAATCCAGCTTAGTGCTTTTAAAACAACCTACATAAAATACTGTTAAGACAACAAACAATAATACCAATACCAAAAAACATAATACACATTTTTAAAACATATTGCACAGCAGATCTCTATCAGAGTTAAGCAAGTTAATAAAGTGGTGAGTGTTCAGGTAAGTGCAGAGTTTAGGGCACTTACCTGAGTTTGACACCTGTGTTCTAGATTGATTTAACCCAATTGAACCTAAATCTATACCTATATAACGGAGAATCCGGGTATGAATGCAGAATATTGCTTCAGTGACATGCCATGGTGCTTGGTGGTATCATTGTAGTTTTAGAGGAACCATAGACCCCAAAGATACTACTTTTGTACCATTGACTCTTTTGCCTCAAATCTTCCATCCACCCATTTTCTACCCCTTGTTCCGTTCGGGATGGATCGCGGGGGGTACTCAAATCTTAAAAAAAAAAAATATATATACTAGGGGTGTAACGGTACGTGTATTTGTATTGAACCGTTTCGGTACGGGGGTTCCGGTTCGGTTCAGAGGTGTACTGAACGAGTTTCCACACGGACATATTAAGTAGCGTAACGCACGTTGTGTAAACAATGCACACTGAGGCACAACACACGGCATGCTAGCAGCTAACGGGCTACGATAGACTGACCATACGTCCTCTTTTCACCGGACATGTCCTCTTTTGCGGAGCTGTCAGGGCGGAGTTTCTTAAATGCCTCAAATGTCCGGCATTTTCAGTTAGGGTTGCGTGTATTTTCAATGTACGTTCAGGGTTAAGAAGGGGTTAAAAACAAAACAAATTGTGCGTGCAGCAACATTGGTGAGGGAGGGGCAGAGACAGAGAGAGAAAGAGAGTTATGATAAACGCGCATGCGTCACCAGGCTCTGCTTTTTATCCATAGATTTATCACATTTAATGTTTTATTATCTATAGCAGGGGTGTCAAAAGTGTGCCCCGGAGGCCATTTGCGGCCCACAGCTAATGTTTTAAAGGCCCACGGCACATTCTAAAAATACTATTAAAATAAACAAAAACATAACAAAAGTGAAATAAAAAAGCTTAAAGGTTAAATGAAATTTAGAAAAAGTTGCAATGTTGACTAATAAAACAAAGCTGGTTTTTTTTTTATTTCAAACTGTCATTGCTCAAAACATAATATTGAATCAAAATCAATGTTATTATGAATTATTGACCTATCCAAGGTTCCCATTACTTCACATCAAATATTACACTAATAAAAATATTTTTGGTGGAAGATTTTGCAAATTTGGTAAATAAATAACCCAAAAATGTATATTTTGTTGTTTTCTTACTGCACCGAAAATGAACTGAACCGTGACCTCTAAACCGAGGTACGTACCGAACCGAACTTTTTGTGTACCGTTACACCCCTACTATGTATACATATGAAGTCTTGAGGATCCCCAACCAGCAAATACAATAGTCATTACTATCATCACAGGTGCATTCTACTCCATAGGAACGACGTCTATAGACATTAGTCACATTTATCGAAGGATTTACTAAAAGTGGCAACGGTACAAAAGCAGTACTTTGCTTCGGGGCCTCAAATGCTGCTTTTCGTACTCGGGGAAAATGTCAGTACCTTTTTGGCCTTGATAGACAGTTACCTTGGCGTCCAGTAATTAGCCCCGTGGGGTGCATCCGTGCAACCTGCGCCCTGAGGCCCTGGTACTGTACCTTCTGTTTCTGACAGTGATGCACACACATCAGGGTAAAGGCAGTCTTCCATTGGAATATAAGTCTCATTTTGTTGCAAATAAGAGTCCACACTTGTAGCAGATGACAGGTCAGCTGCCAGCGACGTGTTGATATTCCAAAAGGACGATGATGAGAATCGAGCGCAGCGCAACCACTGGCTGAGAGCCTGAAGTAGAAAGCCCTCCACCCTCCCGCGGACATCTCCCCGTGTTATCAGCCTCTCCTCGCCGTGGCCATTTGAGCGCGCAAGGAGGATCGCTCACCTTCTCCGGCGCACATCTCAAGCCTCCGTGTCACATTTGCATATGAATGGAGCGCTATTTCGCGTGAGAACGTATATAGAGAAGGGGCGCATTGTGGAGCTGCCGGGATTCCTGTCAAGTACATGACATGATATCTGGGTTTGGAGGATATCCTTCGCTACAAAAGCGGGATTTAGCAGTAGCCGCCCCCCCCCCCCCCCCCCAACCCCCCTGCCGCTAATCCCATTATTGAACATGTATTCACATCGCTAAATTTATCCCGTGGAACTGTCAAATTCTTCCATTGCTCCGCCGTCTAGGCGTGTCATGCGTATAATCAAACGCCAATGTGTCCATTCATTTTTCTCTGAGGGATGTGCCGGTTTTTTTTGTCTAAACTTGTAGCGTCCGAGTCCATGGTTCTCGCCCGGAAAAGGGTAGAGTGCCTTCTCCGGGTTGGGGAGGAGACCCTGCCCCAAGTGGAGGAGTTCAAGTACCTCTTGCGTCTTGTTCACGAGTGAGGGAAGAGTGGATCGTGAGATCGACAGGCGGATCGGTGCGGCGTCTTCAGTAATGCGGACGCTGTATCGATCCGTTGTGGTGAAGAAAGAGCTGAGCCGGAAGGCAAAGCTCTCAATTTACCGCTCGATCTACGTTCCCAACCTCACCTATGGTCATGAGTCCATGGTTCTCGCCCGGAAAAGGGTAGAGTGCCATCTCCGGGTTGGCGAGGAGATCTTGCCCCAAGTGGAGGAGTTGAAGTACCTCGGAGTCTTGTTCACGAGTGAGGGAAGAGTGGATCGTGAGATCGACAGGTGGATCGGTGCGGCGTCTTCAGTAATGCGGACGCTGTATCGATCCGTTGTGGTGAAGAAGGAGCTGAGCCGGAAGGCATAGCTCTCAATTTACCGCTCGATCTACGTTCCCATCCTCACCTATGGTCATGAGCTTTGGGTTATGACCGAAAGGACAAGATCACGGGTACAAGCGGCTGAAATGAGTTTCCTCCGCCGGGTGGCGGGGCTCTCCCTTAGAGATAGGGTGAGAAGCTCTGCCATCCGGGGGGAGCTCAAAGTAAAGCCGCTGCTCCTCCACATGGAGAGGAGCCAGATGAGGTGGTTCGGGCATCTGGTCAGGATGCCACCCGAACGCTTCCCTAGGGAGGTGTTTCGGGCACGTCCAACCGGTAGGAGGCCACGGGGAAGACTCAGGACACGTTGGGAAGACTATGTCTCCCGGCTGGCCTGGGAACGCCTCGGGATCCCCCGGGAGGAGCTGGATGAAGTGGCTGGGGAGAGGGAAGTCTGGGCTTCCCTGCTTAGGCTGCTGCCCCCGTGACCCGACCTCGGATAAGCGGAAGAAGATGGATGGATGTAGCGTCGCGCCCTTGCATAAAATTCACCCAGTCGAGACAATTTAAACGCCAAAGAACCCGACTGACACCTTAATCCCGTCCCATTAAAGTGAACTGGGCTGAGGCATGTCTCCAGGTAGACTTTATTAGTCCTGCACTCCCAACTGACCTGGCGAGCAGGTAACTCGAGGGCCACTTTAGCTTAAAGAACATCTACAGTATGTCTGCGTCTATTTTTGCCACCGTAAATTACGGGGTTGGAAGGTGGCAGTCGCCGGCTATTTCAGGCCACGCGGCATTAGCGAGGCAGGTAATGACGGCAGATTAGCAGGGAAGGTTTAAAGCCGACAGCCGTAATATGCGAGCCCGCGGTCACACGGGGACGCTGAAGGAACCAAACAAACAGGAAGTAGGCATATTTTCACTTTAGTGCTCTACGCACGTCCAGTTTGTGATGCAACTACGAACCAAGCTTTGACTGGCTAACAAAAACCCATTTTATAATGACTTTGAATATCAAATAAAAACATGCAAGATAAAATCCATGCAAGGACGGGAGTCTACAATGGCGGACGCGTGCAAGTTTTCAGGACTTATGCCGATCCCAAATACACATCAGCAAGTACCACAAGGTAAGAAAAGTTGGTTTTGCATAATATTGCGAAACAAAACACTAGATAATGTCTGCTAATAGGTGGCATTTTGCGGTCCTTATACACACACATCATAATAATACTCATATTTTGAAGCACAGTACGTCTGACTATGGTAGCCGCAGTGCTCCGACAATCCATCAAGCGGCGCGGCGTCATAGCTTACCAGAGTCTTACTAAAACGTTTTGACAGATTTTTGAGGCCGTGTGTAATGTTCTATATTCTCAACGGAACATTTAAAGTTTTGGTGTCGTTTACTGGCGTAATTTTGCAGTCTATACGTATCTCTTATGTGTGACTGCCATCTACTGGTCACACTTTTCATTACACCATGTACCAAAAAAAAATTGCTTCGAGGTCGGTAAGCACAAACAGAATTATTCCGTACACACTAAAAAATGTTGGGTTAGAAAATAACCCAATTATAACCCAACTGAAAAGGACAAACCCCTTATTTTTATATTATTTTTTATTGTTACATGCTCAGTGGCCTTGTGCGTTACTTGTTGAAAAACAACCCAAAAATGGTTCCTAATTTTGAAACCCAGAAATTGAGTTCAAATAATACCCTTATAACCCCCAAAATGGATTGCTATTCATAAAAATAACTCCAAAATGTAACCCAACACTAGCAACTCATAAATTGGGTTATCGAAATAAACCAGTATTTTTTAGGCGCACTCTTGATAGTTGAGAAAATGAAAGGATTTTAAGTGCGCCTTATAGTCCGAAAAATACGGTAATGCAGTACAAAAGATTCGTATAAAAGGATGAAAAATAAATTGACATACAATCACGCATTGCTCAACCAAATACAATTGCTTCGAGGTCGGTAAGCACAACCAGAATTATTACAGAATTTAATTATTTAACTCAATGTTGGGTGATTGTAAATAATGTTAATGAGATTAATCCATAATAAAATTCCCTTCAAGAAAATAGTAACTTTTTAATTAAAAAAAGCCTTTTTGACCCAAAAATGCGTTACTCGTTGAAAAACAACCCAAAAATGGTTCATCATTTTGAAAACCCAGAAATTGAATTAAAATAATACCCTTATAACCCCAAAATGGATTGCTATTCATAAAAATAACTTCAGAATTTGACCCAACACTAGCAACTCATAAATTGGGTTATCAAAATAAACCAGTATTTTTTAGGCGCACTGTTGATTTTTGAGAAAATTAAAGGCTTTTAAGTGCGACTTATAGTAAAAAAAAATACGGTAATGCTAAAGAAAGGACTCATAAACAGATGGAAAATAAATTGACCTACAATCAATAAAATTGCTTTGAGGTCGGTAAGCACAACCAAAATTATTACAGAACAGAATCTAATTATTTAACTCAATGTTGGGTGATTGATAATAATGGTAATGAGATGAATCTATAATAAAATTCCCTTCAAGAAAAAAGTAACTTTTTAATTAAAAAAAGCCTTTTAACCCAAAATGCGTTACTCGTTGAAAAAAAACCCAAAAATGGTTCATCATTTTGAAAACCCAAAAAATGAGTTAAAATAATACCCTTATAACTAGTGATGTCCGATAATGGCTTTTTGCCGATATCCGATATTCCGATATTGTCCAACTCTTAATTACCGATACCGATATCAACCGATACCGATATATACAGTCGTGGAATTAACACATTATTAAACCTAATTTGGACAACCAGGTATGGTGAAGATAAGGTCCTTTTTAAAAAATAAAATAAAATAAAATAAGATAAATAAATTAAAAACATTTTCTTGAATAAAAAAGAAAGTAAAACAATATAAAAACAGTCACATAGGAACTAGTAATTAATGAAAATGAGTAAAATGAAGTGTTAAAGGTTAGTACTATTAGTGGAGCAGCAGCACGCACAATCATGTGTGCTTACGGACTGTATCCCTTGCAGACTGTATTGATATATATTGATATATAATGTAGGAAGCAGAATATTAATAACAGAAAGAAACAACCCTTTTGTGGAGGGAGGTTTTTTGGCTTGGTGCACTAATTGTAAGTGTATCTTGTGTTTTTTATGTGGATTTATTTAAAAAAAACAAAAAAAAAAAACGATACCGATAAAAAAAAAAAACGATAACGATAATTTCCGATATTACATTTTAAAGCATTTATCGGCCGATAATATCGGACATCTCTACTTATAACCCCCAAAATGGATTGCTATTCATAAAAATAACTCCAGAATTTGACCCAACAGTAGCAACTCATAAATTGGGTTATCGAAATAAACCGGTATTTTTTTAGGCGCACTGTTGATAGTTGAGAAAATGAAAGGCTTTTAAGTGCGCCTTATAGTCCGAAAAATACGGTTTATAAAGTGTTGATGGGAGAGAATATCCTGCACCAGCTATAACATTTGCAGATACCCTCCCTGATGTGGAGGAGCATTGTGGGAAAAAAAGGCAGGATAATTATGGGTAAGCTGCTGATGAAATGAAATGAAATGAAATGAAGTGCTACAGCTCGGTTGTTTGCGTGGGAGGCCGGTCGGCGGCAGTGGGGGGGGGGGCGTTATATAGCCTACTAAAAGCAAAGCAACCTCTCGGGACTAGGTATCGAACCCGGACCTTACGCAGCAGTTCTGGGAAAAAATAATCCTCCAAGGCGTACTACGGTGCGTGCTAAAGACTCACGGCGGTTCGGAGAGCGTTGGATGAGGGCTACACCTGGACAGTGCCATTAAGCTCCTATAAATACCCGATGGCTTCTGACTTCTTGGAAGGCAGCAGCATCCTCAGGTCATGACTTCCCAATTACCTTCTTACAAGAGGGAGTTAAGGAAGCGATGTGCACTTTTGAACCCTTCTTACGCCTCCGAGCTGCACTCCTTTGCCGCTGCGGGGGAGATTCATTGGCTTTGATTGTCCAAACCCCGAAAAGTGACCAATAATCGGATCTGCTTGTGCTGTTTCCATGGTGATTTGTTTTAATTGGAAAATGTTGGGGTACCAACCCTTTAGGTGGCAATACTACCAAGGAAAAACTATATAGTTTTTTGGAATTTTGCCTATCATTAACAATTCTTATGTAAGACAAAAATACACATTATAAATATAACATTGATTGATTGACAAAAACACATTTGTTTTGTTTAATCATGCATGCTAACAAGGAATAAATGAGAGCCATTATAGTCAACAAACATAAAAAAAATGTTAATTTACAATTTCTCCTCTTCCGTGTCTAAATTGGCTGTCAAAGCTGACCAATTCACAATTTCTGCTCTCACTGGGATGCCGACTGATAAGATGTTCGTATATTCATGTTTAGATGAAGAATTAATCGTAATCCTCGCAAGAAAAATAAAGGTGGAACTAAGTGTCTTTTTTGCTATTTCTGGGTCTAAATTGGCTGTCAAAGCTGACCAATTCACAATTTCTGCTCTCACCAGGATGCCGACTGATAAGATGTTCGTATATTCATGTTTAGATGAAGAATTAATCGTAATCCTCCCAAAGAAAATAGAGGTGGAACCAAGCGTCTTTTTCGATATTTCCGTGTCTAAATTGGCTGTCAAAGCTGACCAATTTACAATTTCTGCTCTCACTGGGATGCCGACTGATAAGATGTTCGTATATTCATGTTTAGATGAAGAATTCATCGTAATCCTCGCAAGAAAAATAAAGGTGGAACTAAGTGTCTTTTTCGATATTTCTGGGTCTAAATTGGCTGTCAAAGCTGACTAATTTACAATTTCCACTCTCACCAGGATGCCGACTGATAAGATGTTCGTATATTCATGTTTAGATGAAGAATTAATCGTAATCCTTGTCAAGAAAAATAGAGGTGGAACCAAGCGTCTTTTTCGCTATTTCCGTGTCTAAAGTGGCTGTCAAAGCTGACTAATTTACAATTTCCACTCTCACCAGGATGCCGACTGATAAGATGGTCGTATATTCATGTTTAGATGAATAATTAATCGTAATCCTCGCAAAGAAAATAGAGGTGGAACTAAGTGTCTTTTTCGCTATTTCTGGGTCTAAATTGGCTGTCAAAGCTGACTAATTTACATTTTCTCCTCTCACTGGGATGCAGACTGATAAGATGTTCGTATATTCATGTTTAGATGAAGAATTAATCGTAATCCTCCCAAAGAAAAATAAAGGTGGAACCAAGCGTCTTTTTCGCTATTTTCGGGTCTAAATTGGCTGTCAAAGCTGACCAATTCACAATTTCTATTCTCACTGGGATGCCGACTGATAATATGTTCGTATATTCATGTTTAGATGAAGAATTAATCGTAATCCTCCCAAAGAAAAATAAAGGTGGAACTAAGTGTCTTTTTCGCTATTTCTGGGTCTAAATTGGCTGTCAAAGCTGACTAATTTACATTTTCTGCTCTCACCAGGATGCAGACTGATAAGATGTTCGTATATTCATGTTTAGATGAAGAATTAATCGTAATCCTCGCAAAGAAAATAGAGGTGGAACTAAGTGTCTTTTTCGCTATTTCTGGGTCTAAATTGGCTGTCAAAGCTGACTAATTTACATTTTCTCCTCTCACTGGGATGCAGACTGATAAGATGTTCGTATATTCATGTTTAGATGAAGAATTAATCGTAATCCTCCCAAAGACAAATAAAGGTGGAACCAAGCGTCTTTTTCGCTATTTTCGGGTCTAAATTGGCTGTCAAAGCTGACCAATTCACAATTTCTACTCTCACCGGGATGCCGACTGATAAGATGTTCGTATATTCATGTTTAGATGAAGAATTAATCGTAATCCTCCCAAAGAAAAATAAAGGTGGAACTAAGTGTCTTTTTCGCTATTTCTGGGTCTAAATTGGCTGTCAAAGCTGACTAATTTACATTTTCTGCTCTCACCAGGATGCAGACTGATAAGATGTTCGTATATTCATGTTTAGATGAAGAATTAATCGTAATAAACAAAATAACAGCGCAAGACAGGAACTAAAAGTTCGACAACCTGGTGGAGTTTCATTTTTTAACCTTTTCTGCTGGTGGTGTGCCTCCGTATTTATTTTTTTTAATGAAAAAAATGTGCCTTTGCTCAAAAAAGGTTGAAAAACACTGATGTAGACCACAAGGAAGTGTTTTACATTTAGAAAAATGTCTAAACCTAATAATCCGGTGCACCTTTTGTATGAAAAAAAGACCTGAATAGACCCGCTCATCGGCAGTGCGCCTTATAATCCGGTGCGCCCTATGGTCCGGAAAATACGGTACATGACGTCTGTGTATGCACAATAATTTGCAACGTAATCACTGCTCTGTATTAAATATAAAATAGATGCTGTTGTATACTACTACAGACGTATTGTGTATTTTTTAATGCATTCAAAGGTAAATGTGAAAAGGGAGGCACACGAGGCTGTAGCAACGTGTCAGGGTTGGTCGTGTCGTGTGTGTGTGTGTGTGTGTGTGTGTTTGTGTGTGTGTGTGTGTTTGTGTGTGCTCTGGCAATGCTTACTTAATGGGGACATCGCTCTGTTTACACAGTCACCTTTAGGGCAGTGGTCCCCAACCACCGGGCCGCGGCCCGGTACCGGTGCGTGGACCGATTGGTACCGGGCCGCACAAGAAATTTAAAAAAAAAAAAAAAAAAAAATATATAATATATATATATTTTTTTTAATTAAATCAACATAAAAAACACAATATATACATTATATATGAATATAGATCAATACAGTTTGCAGGGATACAGTCCGTAAGCACACATGATTGTATTTCTTAATGAAAAAAAAAAAATTAAAAAAAATGTTTTTTTTAATTTAATTTCACCTCCACCCCCCCGCACCCCCGGTCCTTGGGGCAAATTTTCAAGCGTTGACCCGCTCCGCAGCTACAAAAAGGTTGGGGACCACTGCTTTAGGGGACCTCTGACGGTATGGGGGACAAAAAAACAGGTCCCCTAAAGCAGTGGTCCCCAACCTTTTTTTAACTGCGGAGCGGTCAACGCTTGAAAATTAGTCCCACGGACCGGGGGGGTATGGTATTTTATTTTTGTATTTTATTTTTTTTGTCCTAAAAAAATACAATCATGTGTGCTTATGGACTGTATCCCTTGCAGACTGTATTGATATATATTGATATATAATGTAGGAACCAGAATATTAATAACAGAAAGAAACAACTAGGGATGTCCGAAATTATCGGCCGATAAATGCGTTAAAATGTAATATCGGAAATTATCGGTATCGGTTTTTTATTGTCTGTATCGGTTTTAAAATTTATTTTTTTATTTTTTTATTAAATCAACGTAAAAAACACAAGATACACTTACAATTAGTGCACCAACCCAAAAAACCTCCCTCCCCCATTTCTTTCTGTTATCAATATTCTGCTTCCTACATTATATATCAATATATATCAATACAGTCTGCAAGGGATACAGTCCGTAAGCACACATGATTGTGCGTGCTGCTGCTCCACTAATAGTACTAACCTTTAACAGTTCGTTTTTATATTGTTTTACTTTCTTTTTTATTCAAGAAAATGTTTTTAATTTAGTTATCTTATTTTATTATTTTTTTAAAAGTACCTTATCTTCACCATACTTGGTTGTCCAAATTAGGCATAATAATGTGTTAATTCCACGACTGCATATATCGGTTGATATCGGTATCGGTTGATATCGGTATCGGTAATTAAAGAGTTGGACAATATCGGAATATCGGATATCGGCAAAAAGCCATTATCGGACATCCCTAGAAACAACCCTTTTGTGTGAATGAGTGTGAATGGGGGAGGGAGGTTTTTTGGGTAGGTGCACTAATTGTAAGTGTATCTTGTGTTTTTTATGTTGATTTAATTAAAAAAAATACCAATTTATTTTTATTTATTTTTATTTATTTATTTATTTGTTGTGCGGCCCGGTACCAATCGATCCACGGACCAGTACCGGGCCCAGCCCGGTGGTTGGGGACCACTTCCCTAATGGGAAACCTTTTTAAATGATAGTCAGATCCATTCTGACGATGCCTAAGTGATTTTTAAGCTTTGGCCCACAAAACATGTTTACTGGTTAGTTTGAGTGTGAGACATTTAAACTTTTTTATTTTTTAATTGGTCCTCAGTAGTAACGTACAAATTTGTGTGAATAATGCAAAATTATTAAAATTTGGTCCCCATGAACCATATGAACTCTTTTTCCCCAGGGTCCCCAGTTAGAATGATCAGCACATTACTTCATCAATCCAGAGATTTAAAGACATGCATGAGCTACCTGGTTTGGTGAAGATAAGGTCCTTTAAAAAAAATAAAAAAAATCAAATAAGATAAATAAATAAAAAACATTTTCTTGGATAAAAAAGAAAGTAAAACAATTAAATACAACAATAGTAAAGAATGCAAATGTTAGTGGACCAGCAGCACACCCAATCATGTGTCCCTTGCAGACTATGTTGTTCTATGTTGTGGGAACCACAATATTGGTAGCAGAAAGAAACAACCGCTGTTGTGTGAGTGGGTGTGGATGGGGGAGGGAGGTTTTTTCAGTTGATGCACTAATTGGAAGTGTATCTTGTATTTTTTTTATGTTGATTAAATAAAAATAAAAAAATAAAAAAATAATGAATGATCAGCACATTACTTCATCAATCCAGAGATTTAAAGGCCTACTGAAATGAATATTTTTATTTAAACGGGGATAGCAGATCCATTCTATGTGTCATACTTGATCATTTCGCGATATTGCCATATTTTTGCTGAAAGGATTTAGTAGAGAACATCGACGATAAAGTTCGCAACTTTTGCTCGCTGATAAAAAAAGCCTTGCCTGTAGCGGAAGTAGCGTGACGTCACAGGCTGAAAGGCTCCTCACATTTCCCCGTTGTTTACACCAGCAGCGAGAGCGATTCAGACCGAGAAAGCGACGATTACCCCATTAATTTGAGCCAGGATGAAAGATTTGTGGATGAGGAACGTGAGAGTGAAGGACTAGAGTGCAGTGCAGGACGTATCTTTTTTTCGCTCTGACCGTAACTTAGGTACAAGCTGGCTCATTGGATTCCACACTCTCTCCTTTTTCTATTGTGGATCACGGATTTGTATTTTAAACCACCTGGGATACTATATCCTCTTGAAAATGAGAGTCGAGAACGCGAAATGGACATTCACAGTGACTTTTATCTCCACGACAATACATCGGCGAAGCACTTTAGCTGCGGAGCTAACGTGATAGCATCGGGCTTAAATGCAGATAGAAACAAAAGAAATAAACCCCTGACTGGAAGGATAGACAGCAGATCAACAATACTATTAAACCATGGACATGTAAATACACGGTTAATGCTTTCCAGCCTGGCGAAGCTTAACAATGCTGTTGCTAACGACGCCATTGAAGCTAACTTATCAACGGGACCTCACAGAGCTATGCTAAAAACATTAGCTATCCACCTACGCCAGCCAGCCCTCATCTGCTCATCAACACCCGTGCTCACCTGCGTTCCAGCGATCGACGGAGCGACGAAGGACTTCAACCGATCATAGATGCGGTCAACGGCTAGCATCGGATAGCGCGTCTGCTATCCAAGTCAAAGTCCTCCTGGTTGTGTTGCTGCAACCAGCCGCTAATACACCGATCACACCTAAAGCTTTCTTCTTTGCAGTCTTCATTGTTCATTAAACAAATTGCAAAAGATTCACCAACACAGATTTCCAGAATACTGTGGAATTTTGAGATGAAAACAGAGCTTTTTGTATTGGATTCAATGTGTCCGCATACTTCCGTTTGAACCATTGACGTCACGCGCAAACGTCATCATACAAAGACGTTTTCAACCGGAAGTTTAGCGGGAAATTTGAAATTCCACTTTATAAGTTAACCCGGCCGTATTGGCATGTGTTGCAATGTTAAGATGTCATCATTGATGTATAAACTATCAGACTGCGTGGTCGCTAGTAGTGGCTTTCAGTAGAACTTTAAAGCCTCCACAACCTGTATAAAGGGTGGTCCCCGCAAGCAGGGCCGGCCCGTGGCATAGGCCGTATAGGCAAATGCTAAGGGCGCCGTCCACCAGGGGGCGCCACGCCAGTGCCACAAATGTTGGAGGAAAAAAAAAAAAAAAAGTTGGTACTATTATTTCTAAATACAAAAAATAATCCCACGTTAATTAAAATACAAAGTAAAGCCTATTTAATAGAAATATTATTTGTTACAACATTACGCCCCCCCCCCCCCCCCCCCCCCTCGCACGGTGCGCCCCCTCCCTTCCCGTATCATGACTGTTTATGGACGTCACCGCATCAAAAAATCAACACAAGATGTCAAAACGGCCAAAACTGTCAGGTGCCCAGGGAAGAAAAAAGAGAAAAGAGGAGGAGAAACGAGAAAAAGACAGAGGTAGCAGGGAGGTAACGTTAGCCTACATGAAATTATTTGTCTGTTACGGAATGTGATAGTAACCTGGCTTTTTAGCATTAAGCTAATGTTACATGATTCAGCAATTGCTAATCAATAAATAGCTAGTTCTATTTTAACGTCGGGTTAATATTGTGGAGGGGGCTAAATTGTTATGGAAAACAATAATGTAACGTTAGGTAATTACAGTACTCCCACCTTACATTCCTCAGGGACATTTGTATTACATCTTTTAAGCAGGTGTTTTCTGTTGACATTGTTATTGCCTTCTGGTTAGCTAATGTTTGCCCTGCAGGTAATAGTCACTTTTCCAGCCCTTTATATATTAGGCATAGTTGTAAGCCTAGTTGTTAAAGTGCACATCATTAATGTTAATTAAGCAATATCACATGAGAGGGAATGCTGTTTTTTAATTTGAGCACTGCTGTGATTCGGTTAAAGATAATCATAACATAACATTCTTATATAATATGTTAATTTGCTTTCTTTAAGTAAAAAAAAGGTCAACGACAAAGCTATTCAATTTCTTGTGAGTATATACACTTCACTGCCGATGTGGGGGGGGGGGCGCCACCTAAAATCTTGCCTAGGGCGCCAGATTGGTTAGGGCCAGGCCTGCCCGCAAGTCATGATCAAAAACTTGGTCCCCATTCCAAATGATAACCAGTATGTGTGTGTGTGTGTTGGTGTGTGTTGTGGGGGCTGTTGCAGAGGGAGGGGTTGTCTACTTCCATAGGCGTGTACGCTCGGGGAGGGTGATTGTCCTGACAGCATGTCGCTTATGTGAACGCGGCAACGTTTTGTTCCTGACTTGTTGAACGGTGAGCTGGGAAAGCCAAGTGGACGGCCGTGTTGGCGGAAATAGCCGCAAGTTCATTAACGTGTCAAATGATTTCCCTCGAGTTGTTGCGTTCACAAGCGCTTTCAGATCATTAATGGCACCTTTTGGTTACAGTACATGCTTGTTTTTCTTTTTCTTCTGGAACATGTCCCGTTTAGCCTTTGTGACGGCAGCGCGGGGCGGGGGGGGGGGGCTTCTCGGCGTTGGCGTGGGGATCGTGCAACAGGTTGGCAACAGTTGACGAGAGTCGCTCTCCGACGTCGGAAGCTACTAGAGTGTTATGTCTTTTCGCTGCCGCATGCTCGTCTTGACATTTCGCTCAGTATAGTAACCGAGAAATTGGATTTACCTCCAGGAAATGTCACAGAAGCAGCATTTTTAATGGTGGGACTGCAGTTGAACATTTAAATGGGAATCTCTTTGATCTCGTGCAGTTTTTGTGGTCAACCCAAAAACAACACTTTATTTTTTTTTATAGCTATACTTTTTAATAATAATAATAATACCTGGGGTAGACCTGGGGTAGACTGACGGAAGCGTGGCTGCCAATTTGCGCCTACGGCCCCTCCGACCACCACCTGTCATTCATTCAACATTCATTCTCCGGTGTGAGTGGCACCGGGGGCAAGGGTGAAGTGTCCTGCCCAAGGACACAACGGCATGGTAAGAGGCGGGAGCGAACCTGCAACCCTCAGGTTTCTGACACGGGTGCTCTACCCACTATGCCGTGCTGCCCCAAGATTTACCCAAGATCCATGTAAAACAACCCTATTTTTTCGGACTATAAGCCACTACTTTTTTCCCCCAAACTTTGAAGCCTGCGGCTAATAAAAAGGTGCAGCTAATCTATAAATCACAAGTGTCTCAAAGGGCTGCACAAGCCACAACGACATCCTCGGTTCAGATCCCACATTAGGGCAAGGAAAAACTCAACCCAGTGGGATGACAATGAGAAACCTTGGAGAGGACCTCAGATGTGGGTCACTCCATAACTTGAGTTGATTTATTTTGGAAAACCTTGTTATAAATGATAATGATCAATTATTTATTTATACTTGTATAGCGCTTTTCTACCTTCAAGGTACTCAAAGCGCATTGACACTATTTCCACATTCACACACACATTCACACACACTGATGGAGGGAGCTGCCATGCAAGGCGCTAACCAGCAGCCATCAGGAGCAAGGGTGAAGTGTCTTGCCCAAGGGCACAACGGACGTGACTAGGATGGTAGAAGGTGGGGATTGAACCCCAGTAACCAGCAACCTTCCGATTGCTGGCACGGCCACTCTACCAACTTCGCCACGCCGTCTGTTACATTGATACATTAATGCATCCAGCGGGGCATCACAACAAAATTAGGCATAATATGTGTTAATTCCACGACTGAATATATATCGGTATCGGTTGATATCGGAATCGGTAATTAAGAGTTGGACAATATCGGAATATCGGCAAAAAAGCCATTATCGGACATCTCTAGTATTTGACATAAAAACACATTTTACCCTATACCAGCAATGCATGGACCCAAATCTTTGTCATTTTGCATCTGTCTTGACTTATGACTTTGTATAAAGTGGTAAAATACCCGTGGTATCGTATCTCTCCGCTCATTGTTTCCCGTGTCCATAAAACCCATAAAATCAGTATTTTACGAGACTTGAGCTCAGTGAGCATCTGAAGGATAAACTCGGCAAGTGTGGGGTTTTTTTTTTTCCCCTCCTGTGTGACGCCTCTTCAGAAGCGTAGCGACGATAGCAAAAAGAGGAAAAATATGACCACGGTGAAGTTGGGTATGGATTGTAATGTAGTGTTTTGGCTTCTCGGCACAACATGGCTACGACAACACTAAGTCAACAATAGCCCGTCAGAGAGTTAAGAGGCTTTTTACTGTATGTCCGATAATACCGGCCAGATAAATGCGTTAAAATGTAATATCAGAAATTATCGGTATCGTTTTTTTTATTATCTGTATCGTTTTTAAAAATTTTTTATTAAATCAACATAAAAAACCCAAGATACACTTACAATTAGCGCACCAACCCAAAAAACCTCCCTCCCCCCATTTCTTTCTGTTATCAATATTCTGGTTCCTACATTATATATCAATATATATCAATACAGTCTGCAGGGATACAGTTATTAATATTAACAATATATCAATATATATCAATACAGTCTGCAAGGGATACAGTTATTAATATTAACAATATATCAATATATAT